>NC_134836.1:134021956-134116021 GCF_004210375.1 Tachypleus tridentatus | reverse complement strand
AAATATTTTACATAGAAGAGCGAACAACGTTTCGACCTTCTTCGGTCATCGACGATCACGGTCATGACGATGACCGAAGAAGGTCGAAACGTTGTTCGCTCTTCTATGTAAAATATTTTCTCAACCCAAACGAGCCGTTTTGCATATAACTTCTAAATTAATAGTTCTGGCTGTTTAAAATCATAATACATAAGATAATAAATCGGAGGCTCATCCGTAATAAACTATATTACTTAACCAGACGTATCAATTTTCATTGTTATTTGATCAAAGTTTTTTTTAAAAACTGCCCATGTTAATCACTATATGGATTTTATTTTTTATACTTGTTTATAAAGTGTTCTGGTTAGCTTTACTTTTCTGAAAGCGTTATAAAATAATAAAAAAAATGAAATGAATTTAGTTATAGAAAAAAAAAATGCAGACAAAACAATGAATGGAATAAAACTACCACAATGAACAAAGTAGTAAAGCATATAAAACAATGAATGTAATAAAACTACCACAATGAACAAAGTAGCAAAAGCAGACAAAACAATGGAATAAAACTACCACAATGAACAAAGTAGTAAAGCATATAAAACAATGAATGTGATAAAACTACCACAATGAACAAAGTAGCAAAAAACAGACAAAACAATGGAATAAAACTACCACAATGAACAAAGTAGCAAAGCAGACAAAACAATGGAATAAAACTACCACAATGAACAAAGTAGTAAAGCAGACAAAACAATGGAATAAAACTACCACAATGAACAAAGTAGTAAAGCATATAAAACAATGAATGTGATAAAACTACCACAATGAACAAAGTAGCAAAGCAGACAAAACAATGGAATAAAACTACCACAATGAACAAAGTAGCAAAGCAGACAAAACAATGGAATAAAAAGTAGCAAAGCAGACACCACAAATGAACAAAGTAGTAAAGCAGACAAAACAATGGAATAAAACAGACAAAACAATGGAATAAAACTACCACAATGAACAAAGTAGTAAAGCATATAAAACAATGAATGTGATAAAACTACCACAAATGAACAAAGTAGTAAAAGACAGACAAAACAAAGTGGAATGGAATAAAACTACCACAATGAACAAAGTAGTAAAGCAGACAAAACAATGGAATAAAACTACCACAATGAACAAAGTAGTAAAGCAGACAAAACAATGAATAAAATAACAACTACCACAATGAACAAAGTAGTAAAATGCAGACAAAACAATGGAATAAAACTACCACAATGAACAAAGTAGTAAAGCAGATAAAACAATGAATGGAATAAAACTACCACAATGAACAAAGTAGCAAAGCAGACAAAACAATGGAATAAAACTACCACAATGAACAAAGTGGTAAAGCAGACAAAACAATGGAATAAAACTACCACAATGAACACAGTAGTAAAGCAGATAAAACAATGAATGGAATAAAACTACCACAATGAACACAGTAGTAAAGCAGATAAAACAATGAATGGAATAAAACTACCACAATGAACAAAGTAGTAAACCTGATATCAACATAAATTAACAGAAGAAAATAATACATGAAAGCTAAAAAGTTAAACATAATAATAAGAAAATATAACAGCAGAAGAAAACCTGCTGTAAATGCAGAAAACTAAATAAAATTAATAATAGAAGCAAATCGAATAGTGGAATGAAGCAACGTGTGAGCGCAGACAGCCCTCGTGTAGCTTTGCGTGAAATTCAAAACAAAACAACATTTGAAATCTAAAAAATTAAACATAATAAAAGGTAAAATGTTTAGCCAAAAAGAGCTATTTATAATAAAAAATAAGCGTATTGATTTTCCAGAATGTTTGAGGTTGATCTAAAAGTTCATAAGATCACCTTTCGTTACGTAAAAACTCAGACTTACATTATTTTGAACTTTAATCCAAACAGTACTTGTAGCAATTCTTAGAAAAAATATTACCTCAGACTTACATTATTCTGAATTTTAATCCAAAGAGTACTTGTAGTAATTCTGTAAATTCTCATTTTATCTAGCCTCGACTCCCTATAAAACAAAATTACTGAAAGTATTGAACTAGACAAAGGCTCAAAAGTAATGTTGGCGGGAGGCAACGCTAAGCCTGACTTTGGAACCAGACATATAAAAGTTTGAATTAACAGTTGCTAAGATTATATAAAAGCTTAGACTGCTAAATAACTTACTCTGGTGAGTTGTAAATAAGGTTTAGCGATTTTCTATAACAACCAACAGTCAAACAGGCGATGCTGTCTCGCGTAACAATTTCACAGCCTCTTTGAAGGAGATGTCCCGCAGTGACATGTCGTTCACCTAGAAAATCCGTAGGAGACAAAGGAAATGTTGTATTTTTTTCATATTAAATCGTGCTGGAATAAACTTTGAAACTCATAAAATGATTCGACTTATAGCCAACAAAACATCTCCCCTCTTTAGACGGCCATCTTGGAAAGCTGCACCATAGCGAAGAACATCTGTTACAACTATGGCCTCCTATAAGATAAGATGTGAGGTATTAAATAACAATTATTATTGTATTAGACTCACGACAAGTTCTATTGATAAGCTGCTTTCTCACTAAAGATCTTAAACTGTTTATTCTCCAAGCGAATAATTTACTTGTAAAACAAATTCTGATCTATAACGTAGAGTTAATATTTAAAATAAGCCATATAACGTTTAATTAATTCTAGTTATGCCATTCAATTATAAATCTATAGTTTTGTTTTTATTTAATACAGGCCGTGCATAGTTTGGTAATTAGAGCTCCTAACTCGCAATCTGTAGGCCACGACTTCGAAACCGCGTTTCTGAACGTGCTTGCCCTTTCAGTTATGGGGTTTACAGAGCCACAGTCAATCCCACTACTCTTTCACGGAAAGAGTTAACGGTAGGTGGTGTTGTAATTAGGGCGAGTGTTTCATGGTCCGCCACCAGAGAGTGACACGTGTAACGATCTCATTGTCCTACAAACCAGATACGATTATGTTAGGAAGTAGTATCAAATAATGCGTTGCTAGGAGATGCCATGTGATAATATAGTTAAGGGTTATTCAACATAGAGCGTGTTGCTAGGCGACGAACTAGTAACAGAGGGTGCACTCCTAGAAACAGATATTGTAACCAAGGGATCTATTAGTAGATGTTATTACCAAGCTTATATAGGATTGGAAACTATTACTTTCGTAGAACTGCTTATAGATTTCAGTTGTTCTCAACTTATGTTTACAGTTTTAATATATTTACCTGCATTGGTCTTACAAAAGTGGACGGTGCTTTCATAGGCAGAAGGTATTATTTGGTAAATTATTAAATTGGACAAAGGCGCATTGTGGGGTGTCTTAAGATGTGATTACATCAAACAATTTAGTTTAGACTTAATTATGTGTTCTATAATTTACAAATTAATTATGTGTCCTATAATTTACAAATAAAACTCTTATTTTATTATTTCAGTGTGACAACTATTATGACACTGTTATCAGTTTTTATCACACGTATTATCTTAATTTGTCCAATATTTGAATGAGACATTCTTTATAACCAATAATTTACCCTGCATCCATCATTATATGTATTAAACATTTCACTAATTCATTTATTCTCTAGTTTTTTGGTTTTATATTGACTTACATAGCATATTTTTGAATTTTGTGTCACAAGCCTAGTGTGTCACACATGACAAGTTATAAGATGTCTTCAAATAACGTTCACTTTCATTAAACCTAGTATGTCATACACCGACAAGTTATATATAACATGTCCTGAACTAACGTTAGCTGTCATAAGCCAAGTGTGCAGTGGCGGATTTAAGGTTGTGTGAGCCCAGTGGCTAATAATTTACATACAGTAAAATCTTGACAGTTATTGGTTTTTAACAAACTACGCACACTTTTCTGTCATCATAGCAATGTGCGTAAAAAAACAACAAATTGCCAAATCGTTAGTCTTAACTAGTAATTTACGCACTTTCTTGTACTAGTGTTTTGTATATAAGAACCAAACCTATTTTTCTTTATAGATATTTGGATTAATTAAGTTTTTCTGCAATGTTTAAATATTTTTAAAAGTACATTTTAAAGAATATTCAACATTGTTTTACCATAGAATTTGGAACTAATGTATATCTCTTAAGATGTCCGAATATTGTGATATATTATTGTCTGTTCTGGAATAGCTAGGTGGTTAGTACGATCGACTCGTAATCCGAGGGTCGCGGGTTCGAATCCCCGCCACACCAAACATGCTCGTCATTTTAACCGTGAAGGCCTTATAATGTCACGGTCAATCTCACTGTTCGTTGGTAAAAGAGTAGCCCTAGAGTTAACGGTTTTTGACTTTCACACAGAGCTACACGAGCGATATCTGCGCTAGCTGTCCTTAATTTAACAGTGTAAAACTAAAGGGAAGGTAGCTAGTCATCATCACCAACTTTTGGGCTAGTCTTTTATCAACTAAGAATGAGATTGCCCATAACATCACAACGTCCCACGGCTGAAAGGGCGAGCACGCTTGGTAGGATGGGGATTCAAACCCGTAACCCTGAGATTACGAATTGAATGCCCTAACCACCTATCTACACTGGAATTTGTTGTTTTTTTCAGCAATGGAACTCGAACAGAAATCGTCGCATTTCTAATCTTGGTAAGCTAACCACTAGGTTTCACCCAGAGCGAATAGATATTATTGGAATTACGGCCAAAAATGTCGTTAACAGTAATGGTTCCCAACTAATGCATTCTAATTATGATAGTTTTCTGATATTGACTAGGAACGTTAAGTATCTTTTATCAGCCTGTCACGGAGACTAGTATCTTTAAATATCAAATTTCTTTCTCGTTCTGATTTTTATTATTAGGTCGCTTGCTTCTGGTCACGAACAGTTCCGTCGAGAAGTATGAAGATGTCTTCCTTCTCACTGATCGTCACCAAACAACCTACGTTCGAAATAAAACCGGTAAAGAATCAATTTCATTCTAAACAGGATTTTATCATTCCTATTGTCATGTTACACACCAACAAGTGTCAGCGTCTTGAAACTTTAAGCATCAACAAAGGTCAGCGTCTTGAAACTCTAATCACCAACAAAGGTCAGCGTCTTGAAACTCTAATCACCAACAAAGGTCAGCGTCTTGAAACTCTAATCACCAACAAAGGTCAGCGTCTTGAAACTCTAATCACCAACAAAGGTCAATGTCTTGAAACTCTAATCACCAACAAAGGTCAGCGTCTTGAAACTCTAATCACCAACAAAGGTCAATGTCTTGAAACTCTAATCACCAACAAAGGTCAATGTCTTGAAACTCTAATCACCAACAAAGGTCAGCGTCTTGAAACTCTAAGCATAAACACAGGTCAGCGTCTTGAAACTCTAATCACTAACAAAGGTGAGCGTCTTGAAACTCTAATCACCAACAAAGGTCAGCGTCTTGAAACTCTAATCACCAACAAAGGTGAGCGTCTTGAAACTCTAATCACCAACAAAGGTCAGCGTCTTGAAACTCTAATCACCAACAAAGGTCAGCGTCTTGAAACTCTAATCACCAACAAAGGTCAGCGTCTTGAAACTCTAATCATCAACAAAGGTCAGCGTCTTGAAACTCTAATCACCAACAAAGGTCAGCGTCTTGAAACTCTAATCACCAACAAAGGTCAGTGTCTTGAAACTCTAATCACCAACAAAGGTCAGCGTCTTGAAACTCTAATCACCAACAAAGGTCAGCGTCTTGAAACTCTAAGTATCAACAAAGGTCAGCGTCTTGAAACTCTAATCACCAACAAAGGTCAGCGTCTTGAAACTCTAATCACCAACAAAGGTCAGCGTCTTGAAACTCTAATCACCAACAAAGGTCAGCGTCTTGAAACTCTAATCACCAACAAAGGTCAGCGTCTTGAAACTCTAATCACCAACAAAGGTCAGCGTCTTGAAACTCTAATCACCAACAAAAATCAGCGTCTTCAAACTCTAATCACCAACAAAGGTCAGCGTCTTGAAACTCTAATCACCAACAAAGGTCAGCGTCTTCAAACTCTAATCACCAACAAAGGTCAGCGTCTTCAAACTCTAATCACCAACAAAGGTCAGCGTCTTCAAACTCTAATCACCAACAAAGGTCAATATCTTGAAACTCTAATCACCAACAAAGGTCAATGTCTTGAAACTCTAATCACCAAAAGGGTCAGCGTCTTCAAAATCTAATCACCAACAAAGGTCAGCATCTTAAAACTCTAATCACCAACACAGGTCAGCGTCTTGAAACTCTAATCACCAACAAAGGTCAATGTCTTGAAACTCTTATCATCAACAAAGCACATCATCGTCTTAAAACTCTAATCACCAACAAAGGTCAGCGTCTTGAAACTCTAATCACCAACAAAGGTCAATGTCTTGAAACTCTAATCATCAACAAAGGTCATCGTCTTGAAACTCTAATCACCAACAAAGGTCAGCGTCTTGAAACTCTAATCACTAACAAAGGTCAGTGTCTTGAAACTCTAATCACTCAACAAAGGTCAGCGTCTTGAAACTCTAATCACCAACAAAGGTCAGCGTCTTGAAACTCTAATCACCAACAAAGGTCAGCGTCTTGAAACTCTAAGTATCAACAAAGGTCAGCGTCTTGAAACTCTAAGTATCAACAAAGGTCAGCGTCTTGAAACTCTAATAACTAACAAAAGTCAGCGTCTTGAAACTCTAATCACCAACAAAGGTCAATGTCTTGAAACTCTTAGCATCAACACAGGTCAGCGTCTTGAAACTCTAATCACTAACAAAGTTCAGCGTCTTGAAACTCTAATCACCAACAAAGGTCAGCGTCTTGAAACTCTAATTACCAACAAAGGTCAGCGTCTTGAAACTCTAATCACCAAGAAAGGTCAGCGTCTTGAAACTCTAATCACTTACAAAGGTCAGCGACTTGAAACTCGAAGCACCAACAAAGATCAGCGTCTTGAAACTCTAACATTTTACTTTTAATTCTAACTAATCACCCTTCACCTGTTTCCTTGATGAAATGTTTCACAAAATTTATGTAAATTTGTGTTTTGCGAAGTGTTAAACTGAGAGACAATCGTATAATTAATTTATATCTATTTTAGTTTGATTTCCCCGTTGTTCATTTGATTCATGTTGTCTCTAAAGAGTCGCTCGTGCCATCAATACTTTGAAAAAAAATCGTTTGCACGTTGCTGCACGTTACTGGCATTTCGAAAACGACCACATCAAATAGAACTCGAAACGTAAACACAAATTCCTTGATTCTTTTGAAGAATAAAAATAATTTTCCTTTGACATATTAATGGTCGTCATTGTTTTCAAACACGTTGCAAAGTATGCTTCACTTTTTTAATAATTGAATGACAATTTTAGAAAACTAAATGTTGTCCTTTTGTTTGTCTCTTGTTGATTACTCTATCGACAAACTGTGGTGTGTCGATCAAACTCCGATTTGATATTTATAAACCTTTACAGTTAATGATAAAACAAAACACAAACGTGATAATAGGAAACATTTATTAAATGTTTGGGAATCCTCAAAATAAAACATAATTTAATGATAAAACAAAACACAAACGTCATAACAGGAAACATTTATTAAATGTTTGGGAATCCTCAAAAAAAAATAATTTAATGAATAAAACAAAGCACAAACGTGATAACAGGAAACATTTATTAAATGTTTGGGAATCCTCACAATAAAATATAATAATAAAACAAAGCACAAACGTGATAACAGGAAACATTTATTAAATGTTTGGGAATCCTCACAATAAAACATAATAATAATAAAACAAAACACAAACGTGATAACAGGAAACATTTATTAAATGTTTGGAATCCTCACAATAAAATATAATAATAAAACAAAGCACAAACGAGATAACAGGAAACATTTATTAAATGTTTGGGAATCCTCAAAATAAAACATAATAATGATAAAACAAAGCACAAACGTAAAACAGGAAACATTTATTAAATGTTTGGAATCCTCAAAATAAAACATAACTTAATGATAAAACAAAGCACAAGTGTAAAAACAGGAAACATTTATTAAATGTTTGGCAATCCTCACAATAAAACATAACTTAATGATAAAACAAAGCACAAGTGTGAAAACAGGAAACATTTATTAAATGTTTGGCAATCCTCACAATAAAACATAACTTAATGATAAAACAAAGCACAAGTGTGAAAACAAGAAACATTTATTAAATGTGTGGGAATTCTCACAATTTCATCATCAGTAACGTGGGATAGAAAACAAGCAAACAATATTTGTAATTACAACAGAATAATTACAACACACAAGAATAAAGAACTTGAATATATAATTATAAGTTGAGGAAACGAAAATGTGGCACAACTGAAATAGTCAAATGAAATGGAGGTTAAATATAGTGAATACTGTGTAATATTTAATGATGAAGCAGAGTTTTTATGTATAACGTTTCTTTACCTTTAGGTCACGTAGCGGCCTTTGCTAACCTACAAGACATAGGTTTTTCTGTAGGATTTCTGCATCAATAGAGTTCTCAAGTGAAAGTACAAACACATTGTTGATGGTTCACTTTTAAGTTTTATTTAACCATCTCATAAGTGTAGATACCAGAAGAAGTTGTGTTGAAAAGTTATATTTAGCCTATTTTCAAATGGGGTATTCTGACTTTCAATATGATGTACAGCCAATAAAATCACTTTTAGCAGCGACTTGTTGCTGTTTCCCAATAGCTTTTGATGTGGTAATTAATCAACACAAGCAGGAGCCACAGTTTTTATCAACAAACTCCTACTAACGTCACGCGCTTCCTGGCGCTAACATCGTAAGGTTTCAGTTTTGACGTCTTTTCAATGTCAGAGTAAGAAGTATTACTTTTAATTGTCTCACAAGCACGAGGGTTGATTACATTTGAAACAATATTTGAAATGTTAGACCCTCTTCCAGCAGAATGGTTCTGTTTTAATTCAAAAAAGTATTCTCGTCAGTATTAAATCTCTACAGGATAGCACAAGTTTAGTGGAGTTCTTTACTGGTATACAGATATTTCCTTAAATCTCTACAGGATAGTACTAGTTTAGTGGAGTTCTTTACTGGTATACAGATATTTCCTTAAATCTCTAAAGGATAGTACTAGTTTAGTGGAGTTCTTTACTGGTATACAGATATTTCCTTAAATCTCTAAAGGATAGTACTAGTTTAGTGGAGTTCTTTACTGGTATACAGATATTTCCTTAAATCTCTAAAGGATAGTACTAGTTTAGTGGAGTTCTTTACTGGTATACAGATATTTCCTTAAATCTCTAAAGGATAGTACTAGTTTAGTGGAGTTCTTTACTGGTATACAGATATTTCCTTAAATCTCTAAAGGATAGTACTAGTTTAGTGGAGTTCTTTACTGGTATACAGATATTTCCTTAAATCTCTAAAGGATAGTACTAGTTTAGTGGAGTTCTTTACTGGTATACAGATATTTCCTTAAATCTCTAAAGGATAGTACTAGTTTAGTGGAGTTCTTTACTGGTATACAGATATTTCCTTAAATCTCTAAAGGATAGTACTAGTTTAGTGGAGTTCTTTACTGGTATACAGATATTTCCTTAAATCTCTAAAGGATAGTACTAGTTTAGTGGAGTTCTTTACTGGTATACAGATATTTCCTTAAATCTCTAAAGGATAGTACTAGTTTAGTGGAGTTCTTTACTGGTATACAGATATTTCCTTAAATCTCTAAAGGATAGTACTAGTTTAGTGGAGTTCTTTACTGGTATACAGATATTTCCTTAAATCTCTAAAGGATAGTACTAGTTTAGTGGAGTTCTTTACTGGTATACAGATATTTCCTTAAATCTCTAAAGGATAGTACTAGTTTAGTGGAGTTCTTTACTGGTATACAGATATTTCCTTAAATCTCTAAAGGATAGTACTAGTTTAGTGGAGTTCTTTACTGGTATACAGATATTTCCTTAAATCTCTAAAGGATAGTACTAGTTTAGTGGAGTTCTTTACTGGTATACAGATATTTCCTTAAATCTCTAAAGGATAGTACTAGTTTAGTGGAGTTCTTTACTGGTATACAGATATTTCCTTAAATCTCTAAAGGATAGTACTAGTTTAGTGGAGTTCTTTACTGGTATACAGATATTTCCTTAAATCTCTAAAGGATAGTACTAGTTTAGTGGAGTTCTTTACTGGTATACAGATATTTCCTTAAATCTCTAAAGGATAGTACTAGTTTAGTGGAGTTCTTTACTGGTATACAGATATTTCCTTAAATCTCTAAAGGATAGTACTAGTTTAGTGGAGTTCTTTACTGGTATACAGATATTTCCTTAAATCTCTAAAGGATAGTACTAGTTTAGTGGAGTTCTTTACTGGTATACAGATATTTCCTTAAATCTCTAAAGGATAGTACTAGTTTAGTGGAGTTCTTTACTGGTATACAGATATTTCCTTAAATCTCTAAAGGATAGTACTAGTTTAGTGGAGTTCTTTACTGGTATACAGATATTTCCTTAAATCTCTAAAGGATAGTACTAGTTTAGTGGAGTTCTTTACTGGTATACAGATATTTCCTTAAATCTCTAAAGGATAGTACTAGTTTAGTGGAGTTCTTTACTGGTATACAGATATTTCCTTAAATCTCTAAAGGATAGTACTAGTTTAGTGGAGTTCTTTACTGGTATACAGATATTTCCTTAAATCTCTAAAGGATAGTACTAGTTTAGTGGAGTTCTTTACTGGTATACAGATATTTCCTTAAATCTCTAAAGGATAGTACTAGTTTAGTGGAGTTCTTTACTGGTATACAGATATTTCCTTAAATCTCTAAAGGATAGTACTAGTTTAGTGGAGTTCTTTACTGGTATACAGATATTTCCTTAAATCTCTAAAGGATAGTACTAGTTTAGTGGAGTTCTTTACTGGTATACAGATATTTCCTTAAATCTCTAAAGGATAGTACTAGTTTAGTGGAGTTCTTTACTGGTATACAGATATTTCCTTAAATCTCTAAAGGATAGTACTAGTTTAGTGGAGTTCTTTACTGGTATACAGATATTTCCTTAAATCTCTAAAGGATAGTACTAGTTTAGTGGAGTTCTTTACTGGTATACAGATATTTCCTTAAATCTCTAAAGGATAGTACTAGTTTAGTGGAGTTCTTTACTGGTATACAGATATTTCCTTAAATCTCTAAAGGATAGTACTAGTTTAGTGGAGTTCTTTACTGGTATACAGATATTTCCTTAAATCTCTAAAGGATAGTACTAGTTTAGTGGAGTTCTTTACTGGTATACAGATATTTCCTTAAATCTCTAAAGGATAGTACTAGTTTAGTGGAGTTCTTTACTGGTATACAGATATTTCCTTAAATCTCTAAAGGATAGTACTAGTTTAGTGGAGTTCTTTACTGGTATACAGATATTTCCTTAAATCTCTAAAGGATAGTACTAGTTTAGTGGAGTTCTTTACTGGTATACAGATATTTCCTTAAATCTCTAAAGGATAGTACTAGTTTAGTGGAGTTCTTTACTGGTATACAGATATTTCCTTAAATCTCTAAAGGATAGTACTAGTTTAGTGGAGTTCTTTACTGGTATACAGATATTTCCTTAAATCTCTAAAGGATAGTACTAGTTTAGTGGAGTTCTTTACTGGTATACAGATATTTCCTTAAATCTCTAAAGGATAGTACTAGTTTAGTGGAGTTCTTTACTGGTATACAGATATTTCCTTAAATCTCTAAAGGATAGTACTAGTTTAGTGGAGTTCTTTACTGATATACAGATATTTCCTTTAAATCTCTAAAGGATAGTACTAGTTTAGTGGAGTTCTTTACTGGTATACAGGTATTTCCTTAAATCTCTACAGGAGTTTAGTGGAGTTCTTTACTGGTATACAGATACTTCCTAATTTTTTACGAAGTGTATGTATTGTTTACAAATCTGGGGTTTGAAGCTGAGTGTAACCATGTTGTTGGATTATACGGACTGTGAACCTGATGGTTAATGATTCACCGTACAAACAAACATGTTCACACTTTACGCCCATGAGTGCACTATACAAGTGTCGGTCCAATCCAAATATTTTGTCAAACAAAATAACAGTAGCCTGAGATTTGGTGGCGAGTGCTGCTTTCTCTCCTGTCTATCAGGTCAAAAATTAAAGAGTGCTATACGTAGGTAACCCTTTTGTAACCTTGCATGAAAATACGAGACAAAATGTAGTTCGCAAACTATGTTTCATAAAGTTTCAAGCAAAACATTTTACTCTTGAATATACAGAAGTGACAAGTATTGTTACTGATATCTAAAGAATTACCCTAATTTGGTTCAAATTTATTAAGTTTCAATCTCCTCAGTGTGGGTTTCTTAAAGAGTTAAGAATGAAGTCTCCATGAGAAATCTCAGACTAATTTAAATTTCGTTAATAAATATAATACTGCCGGCAGCTGAACAGTAAATATAAGGGCTTAAGAATGCTAAATTTCAGGGTTCACTCCTGTGGAAATACAATGAGGATGGACCATTGTGAATCTCTATGCTTAAAGTAAGTAAACAATGTTATTGTATAGATTGTTCTTCTGAAGCAGACTACTACAGTTATAAATGTCTCGTTATTGTAGACATTTGGTGACGTCACTTACAGTAGACTTATAAACTTAACCCGACCTAAGAATTGGTCATCAGTTTTTAATATCTTACCAAATAGGTGTCATTTCCCCCTGTGACACTAATCCCCAGTTCATTGTTGTCTTTCTTGAGGACAATAGTTGTATCTACAAAATCCTCAATAGTGGTGACAGCTGGATGCTGAGAAAAAAATACAAATGTTGTTATTGTTCATGGAAAAATGAAAAAAAATAATTATACAGTTTCATAAAACCGAAACTAAAAGAAAACTGCAACAAATTTAACTATGAATAACTGTAAATTATCTAGAGTTCGAAACGTGAAGTACATACAAACTGTAAATTATCTAGAGTTTGGAACGTGAAGTACATACAAACTGTAAATTATCTAGAGTTTGGAACGTGAAGTACATACAAACTGTAAATTATCTAGAGTTCGAAACGTGAAGTACACCTTTTTATTTCATTACTTTGACTTTCAAAACACGTTAGCGAAACACTGTAGTATCAATCTTTTATTAGAGATTTAATTTCCTATTATTGTAATAAACATGGATGTTTTTAAATAACAGGATATTTAATACTTTTATGTGAGATAACCTTGAGGTTTTATTTATCCCCATACATGTGGTGTTGATCAGAACTTTTAAAATATCTTGAATCAGACTAAACATGCGACAAAGTACGAAAACACTTGAAACTATCACTATCACAAATATACTAAGTACCCTTACCATTTATGACGCGAGGTTACTTTCATAACTATAGTTAAGGTTTCTGGTTATTATTGCTATTTGTAAGTGACACACTTTAATGACTGTTACCAAAGCCTTAAAACTCTCTTAACAATAGTTATCGTTTATTCCTTACTATGTGATATTTAAATATTTATCTCAAAATTTTCTTCACGCACCACAATGACCCACAATACTGGAACCACATCAGGTCCTCTAAAACTTGATTCGTGGACTGTATTATTAAACATTGCATGCTAAACAAAACTCTATTTAAGGAATAATGTATTCATCAAGAAACACATTTTCAGCCTGACTTACGCGGCCATCATCTGAAAAATCACAGGAGTTACTGGTCTACAGTGTTTTTTAAAGCAAAAACTATTTAAATGGCAAAACTGTAATTTGATAACCCCCAAACCAAATTCGTTCTAGTATTTATTGCAACTATAAAACTTATACAAGCCAAGTAATATTGGCAATAAAAACTTACTGAATTCTAGTTTTACATAATATGAAGTTTCATAAAGCAACTTTGTTCTTCAGTTATACAGAACAGACTTCATTACAGAATGAAATGCACAATCTTTTGTTCCACATTACTTAATACTTCGACTGACCATGTATCACTTCTCTCAAGCCAACACCATTTGCCACTGATGGCTTCTTCCAAATGTGATCGAACTTCCACGTTTCTAACCTAACGAGTCTTTTTCTGTCCATTAGCTCTTAGGGAACGAAACTGTAGTTCTAACAAACACAAATTTTGTTGCTCAAAATGTTGGTGCTTACACTCTTATCGTTGTAATTTTACAAAAAATGAAGCATTACGCTTCTGTTATTCACGTAAAAGCGTGAATTTATAAAACAAAGAAAATCGTAATTGGAATGTAAAATAAAAGAAAACCTGTTAAAACAGTAGTTTAAATTAAGGTAATGTAATGATAACTAGAAAATCTTATGAACTTACTTTCAGAAGACATTGGTATTTCAAAATACATACATTCATAATTAAGCTTACATGTATGAAGTATGGCTTTTTAAAATTATAGCTTTAATAGTACATACTTCTAACATGCGATTGAAATCACTTTATCTGACAATGGACGAGAACTTTAAAAGTGTGAAATCACATTTATTTTCAGAGTTAACATTTGATTCTATGACCACCTGCCTCTTCCTAAGCCTAACTATTGATAACTTATTGCACCCTTGTAGATCTTCACTTTTCTCTTTAGAACGCCCTCCAGTGGTTTAACGGTAATTTTGCAGAATTTCCATACTAAAAAAGTCGGATTTTGATACCTATGTTGGGCATATCATAGATATCCCATTGCATAGTCTTGTGCTTAAAAATAATCAAACCTAATCTCCAGATAATTTTTTCTCACGTCTCTATTAAACCAGTTTCTAGCCCTTCAATATTTTTTATACGTTATCTAAATTTTCTGATAAACTTACTGGATTCGTTACCAAAGGTCAAACAGAGTGTAACCTCTCCAATGGTTTTATTACTTCCTACAAGGCCAGCAGACTTTGCATTAAAGTTTTGACTTTGGCAATCACACCCTTGTGCAAATTAATTGAAACAAGACAGAAAATTACGATTTTTCAATTTTTTGCGTTTTATTTCTGAGAATCCAAAAAATTACTCACAAATTAATACATGATATGACGGTCTTTATTTTTCAGAAGATCATTACTCCGCTTTGTCATTGAATCCACGAGTTGACTGTAATCTTTACTAATTTTTGGATCGCGGTACCACACCTCAATTAGCTTATCTTTCGTAGTATAGTATTTTCCCCGAAGACTTTCTTTACAAATCGCTCAAAGATTTTCAATAGGATTTAAGTCCGGAGAGTTTCCAAGCCAGTCCAGCACCTTTATTCGCGTTTTAGTCATAAAATTCTTCACAAGTTTCAATGTGTGGCACGGAGCCAGATCTTGCTGAAAAATGCCAGATCCATCTGGAAATCTCTTTTTTCAATTCTGGAACGACTCTTCTCTGCAAAACTTCGATGTACTGTGGTTCTCGCCTCATACCTTCTACGACATGTAAGCCTCCGACGCAATAGCAGCTGAAAAAGCCCCAAAACATCCTCTTTAAGGGATGTTTTACGAACTGATTGATGTGATATTCCCGAAGTTTCTCACCTGGAGATCTGCGAACATGCAGACTTCTTTGACCCTGTACGAAGAAATGAGTTTACTCACTGAATAACACCTTCCTCCATTGTTCTTGCGTCCAGTTCTTGTATTTCAGACCCCATTCATACCGTTTTTCTTCATTGAGTTGGTAAGAAGTTGTTTAATAACTGATAAACTTACTTCTTATACCAAAGTATAAATTTCATCATATATCCCAAAAATAAATCGACCGTACTGCAAAACACAGCTAATGACGCCGTTTGTGTGAAAAACTTACTATTGAAGGAAATCAGCGAGGCTAGAAAGGCCGCCATGCTAAAAATATATACAAATATATAGTTATGCAATCTGTCTATATATATATACATACAAATATATAGTTATATAGTTATATATATACATACAAATCTGTTATGCAATCTGTCTATATATATACATACAAATATATAGTTATGCAATCTGTCTCTATATATATACATACAAATATATATATACATACAAATATATAGTTATGCAATCTGTCTCTATATATATACATACAAATATATAGTTATGCAATCTGTCTCTATATATATACATACAAATATATATATATATATACATACAAATATATAGTTATGCAATTTGTCATATATACATACAAATATATAGTTATGCATACAAAAATATATAGTTATGCAATCTGTCTCTATATATATACATACAAATATATAGTTATGCAATCTGTCTGTATATATATACATACAAATATATAGTTATGCAACTTGTCTCTATATATATACATACAAATATATAGTTATGCAATTTGTCTCTATATATATACATACAAATATATAGTTATGCAATTTGTCTCTATATATATACATACAAATATATAGTTATGCAATCTGTCTCTATATATATACATACAAATATATAGTTGTGCAATCTGTCTCTATATATGTACATACAAATATATAGTTATGCCATCTGTCTCTATATATATATACATACAAATATATATTTGTCTCTCTATATATACTGTTACCTAGGTGAATCAGTTGTTGTTAGTTAAGCACAAAGCTGTACAATGGGCGATCTGTGTTATGCTAACAACTGGTATCAAAACCCGGTTCCTAGCGTTGTATGTTCTTAAACATACCGCTGTGCTATTGTGGGGACTAGTGAATGAGATCTGATGTGTACCAGATAAGAGAGAGGGAAACTGTTTTTTAATAACTAAAACTCATTAAAAACTTCCATATTTAGGTAAACTCTCCCTAAATTACTAGTTCAGATGTAAACAACTGTTACATTTCTTGAGAAGTTGGTTGGCTGATTGTGTGGTGGTTATGGTTAACAACAGTTTGAGGTTTCGTGGTGTTCACCTCTTTGTTCACATCACTTTCATTTGTTGTTACTTTACTTTAAGTTCTAGATGTCAGGTATTTCTATTAGCGTGACTTTCTGAGTGAGACAAGAATTTAACACAAGCAGTACAATTAGCCAAACGATACACTTAGTAATAACGCGCGAAGTCAATAAAGTTTCTTTGTTTTGAATTTTGCGCAAAGCTACACGAGGGCAACCTGCGTTAGCCGTCCCGAATTTAGCAGTGTAAAACTAGAGGGTAGGCAGCTAGTCATCACCACCCACCGCAACTCTTGGACTACTCTTTTACCAACGAATAGTGGGATTGATCGTCACGTTATAACATCATTTTGAGTGAAAGAGCGAGCATGTTTAGTACGACGAGGATTTGAACCTGTGGCCCTCATACAAGTCGAGCGCCCTAACCATCTGGCTATGACGGTCACAAGTCAATAAAGACAAATAGATGTTGTTGTGTTTTTAATCTATAATTGGATATCAACCCTTGTTATGTTTAGAAGCCAATACGGGAAACAAATACAAGTTTGTCGCTATTATCAGAAATAATTACCAACTGGTTTATAATTCAGTTTTTAGTTGGTAATATGTTACCTTAACAGGACAGTAAATGAAACTGGAATGTTTTTGATAAAATTACATTTCAAAGTCACCAATGATTTCACATTATTCATACTGTATCGTATTTTGAGAACAAAATACTATCGAGAACAAATAACAGGGGTAAGCCAGCCACTAGGATTCTTGGTTGGTGGTTGTATTGGTCTCTATGGTGAAAGTAAGTTGTGATTTTCGGTTGATTTTTATGAAGTACCTTGATTAAATAACACATAACCTTATGAAGTAGCATTTAACTCTAAAATAACAGCTTGACCGACCACTTTACAGCTGTATTACTTTTGTGGTGTTTAATATAACACATGACCTTATAAAGTAGCATTTAACTCTAAAATAACAGCTTGACCGACCACTTTACAGCTGTATTACTTTTGTGGTGTTTAATATAACACATGACCTTATGAAGTAGCATTTAACTCTAAAACAACAGCTTGACCGACCACTTTACAGTTGTATTACTTTTGTGGTGTTTAATATAACACATGACCTTATGAAGTAGTACTTAACACTAAAATAAAAGCTTGACCGACCACTTTACAGCTGTATTACTTTTGTGGTGTTTAATATAACACATGACCTTATGAAGTAGTACTTAACACTAAAATAACAGCTTTATTTTACAGATACATTACTTCACCAAGCTGTATGTGACATGGATTAACGTTTTTTGATGAATCGTTTTAATATATAGATATTTCGTAAAAGGAATTGTTGATTTTCTAGGTGAACAGCACAAAGAACCAATTATAACAGTGTGACAGACTCTCACAGTTATTTACGTTGTTTTCATCCAATTACATAGTAGTCCAGTTATACATAACAACAGTTACAAAATAAAATACAGATGTAGAAAAATGTCCGAGTCTCACGGTTTCTTGTAAAATACATGATTTTACGATATTTTAAGAATGGTCACCTCCTTTGTCATTCAATAATAAGTCGGCTGCAGTTTTCTGTTAACCAAGGCTATCAGTCTTAGTTTATCATTAGTATATGTGGACTAATTGAATATATTTTAACGGTTTGCGATTCTCATGTGTATTAGGAGGAAATTCTATTGTATGTTTGTGTGTGTGTGAGTTTTCTTCTTCGTGCAATTCGATTGATAACTACGTGATACATTGCTTATACACTGACCAGTGAAGTGACTGTGATCAGTTTGTTTTTTTTCAGAACTTAACTGTGATAGCTTCTTGAGGTGTTTCGAAGTTAGTTAATTAAGATATGATAAAATATAATTTTAAAAAATACAATGTGCTCTTTAAAACAAAGTATGGACAGCTCATTACGAAAAAATGCTGTATGAACAAATGTTTAAAGGAATGGAAACAAAACTGACCTGTTATTAAATAAACAATCACACACACAGTACCGGATTGGTGTATAAGCCACATAGGTTCAAATCTAGAGTCACACTAAGCCTTATTCCTGTCCTTCACACACACATATCAAAATGAAATCTAATTTTGATTAAAAAAAAAACATGGATACGGCTTCTAGATGTATAACTGAGAATGTTTTCTCTGCTTAACGTGAACAACAGATAAAGAAAGCACTTGTCTGCATAGAGTAAGGATCTGTTAAATCAGTAAACAGAGAAAGCAAAAATAGGCTTGGCTTTTGTTATGACAGCGTGAAGAAAAATATTTTGATCTAAACAGTGGAAGGACAAGAACCTAACCCTTTGACTTCAGAATACTCAAGTCCTTTACAATAAACGTGGGTCAGAAGTAATGAATTATAAACTACCAGAAGAATAACCTGTTTGTTGAATCCAAGGTTAACAACTTTACATACGGAATAAAAATGAACCTCAAATACATTAAGAAAAGTTAATAAACTTCGGTTAATCTACTTCAGTATTAAAAGTTTGGTATTTAGATTTTATTTAATGATTGAATACTAACTACGACTGGTTGGTTTTGAATTTCGCCACAACAGGGCTATATGCGCCAGTCGTCCCTAATTTAGCAGTGTAAGACTAGAGGGAAGGCAGTTAGTCATTACTTCCCACCGCCAACTCTTGGGCTACTTTTTTACCATCGAATAATGGGATTGACCGTCACATTATAACGTCCTTACGACTGAAAGGGCGACCATGTTTGGTGTAACGCGGATTCGAACCCGTGACCCTCGGATTACGAGTCGAGTGTCTTAACTACCTGGCCATTAACTACGATAAAATTTCAATTCATTCTCGAGGTGACGTTTTCCTTTTGCTGACTGTGAGTGACCGAGTGGTTTGAGTATCGGAATTTGAATTGAAGGATCCAATGTTTCTGTCCCGTTGCGCAAGATCGGGCTTCGTACTTTGGAGTCGTGAATGATTTTTAAAAAGCGACAGTTTTGTTTGAATGGTTGTTGTTAAGCAAAGCAGCTAAATAATATGTTATCTGTGCTACGACAACTATGTGTATCGAAACCAAATTTTTGAGTTATAAGATTTTGGGATTACTACTGGGGTGGGAGGTGCTGTTAAATCACATTATTTTATTTAAACTTGATGGGTGATGTTCACTCGCTGCCGCCTTCTTTCAGCCCTATTTTAGAAACAGTGTTCAGGTTTGTGCGACTATTCAAGACACCAATAATTCAAGTTGCTCCTACCCAGGTCGTGAAGATTTTATAAAACACAATGAGAAGGCGCTGATTTACAATCATATAAGAATATAGTTAGACGGTTAAACCTAATTGAATGTTTTATAATTAGAACGTGTATGAATGTAACGAGGACACCTTATAAACTTTAGCAGGTGTAAAATACGTTATTAGGCAAACTTTGTTATGCCGGACTGTAGATCCGAGGTTCTGTGGTTCGAGTCACGTTACCGCCAAAGAAATTTGTGCTCTGACCTTTGAGCCCGTGGATCCGTTATAAGAATGAGATTCGAATCACAATAATCGATTAGAGTAGCTCACAGATGGGCGGTATGTGATACTGACTACCTTCCCTGAAGTCTGTCTCCGTATTAAGGATGGCCAGAGGAGATAGTGCTGGAGTGACTCAGAATATTATTTTTACACAGTTGCTCTATATGAATGACTTACACAGGTTTACTTCTTATGCGCCTCAGTAAATTTTCCATCGTATTATTTAAATATTACGGTATCAGACAGCACATTTTTACAATGTTTTACACACATAGAAAAGAAATGACTTAATTAAAATTCTTCAAGTGTGTATTAATAGATGAGTAAGAACGGACCAACTTCCTAATGTACAGTAATGGACACTTGTTTTCCTAATTAACATTACTGTTTAAAGTACTTGTAAGGTCAAATAATCCAGAAAAGAAAAACTGTCGCCACTGATAAGGACTCGTGGGTTTTGCTGCAGTGAAAGCACGTTGCTTGTCGCATCGATTCTGAACATCCGTCAATTCTCGTTTACGTTAGAGTGTTTCTGTTAACAAAAGTATTGTCATTACGTGCCACGTTTTAGGTTCTACAACGTGTCAATAGGAACGTCTACTTGTCCTCTACTCATAACTTTATACCTACCCACTGAAGCTAGAGGACAAAAAGCACTTTATTCCTCACTGTATGTATACAATCAATTTCTTTTAAATATATGAAACATATAATTTATTCATATTTTTTTCGATATATTCATATTAAAAATCACAACAAAAGGTTTTTGATGGTTTACTAAAATTACTCTTTCGTTTTATTAAGTTTATTCTAAAAGTAAGTCATCCTTATTGTTAATAATGCTTTGTTTGTTTTGGAATTTCGCACAAAGCAACTCGAGGGCTATCTGTGCTAGCCGTCCCTAATTTAGCAGTGTAAGACTAGAGGGAAGGCAGCTAGTCATCACCACCCACCGCCAACTCTTGGGCTATTCTTTTACCAACGAATAATGGGATTGACCGTCACATTATAACGCCCCCACGGCTGGGAGGGTGAGCATCCTTTGGCGCGACTCGGGCGCGAACCCGCGACCCTCAGATTACGAAGCGCACGCCTTAACGCGCTAGGCCATGCCAGGCCCTGTAATAATGCAACATTATCTTATAAGACAGTTGTATGTCATTATACACATGATTATTAAAAACTGTTTAATTAAAAAAACCCGAAGAGTTATACAGAAACTAGAGGGAAAGTTTAAAAGTGTTTAATTTCAGCTACAAATCCCTATTTTCACTCGAACCTTTAATTTGTTTATTTTTGTCACGTATTTTCATTTTAAGCTGTTTAACTTCTTTCTGTAATTTGATGAAAATCTGTATCCCACATCTCAATATTAATTATTTTGATAATCGTTTTATATTCACATATATCCATGATGGACATAAACCTGTCTAATGGCAAGTGTACTTTTAGATTGGTCCATCATGGACATAAACCTGTCTCAAGGCAAGTGTACTATTTATATTGGTCCATGATGGACATAAACCTATCTCATGGCAAGTGTACTATTTATATTGGTCCATCATGGACATAAATCTGTCTAATGGCAAGAGTACTATTTAGATTGGTTCATGGAGACTGGATGTAATTGATATCTCATGCACCAACAGTGTGTTGTATCGTGATGCACATACCAAATGTTATATATATGATTTTAAAATATCCATAGCTACTATAGTTATATATTTAATGTAAATATAAGACAATGTGTTGTAATAAGATATATAGTTTTAATATTTCTTATCCATGTTATATTTCTTCATCTGACTCTCCGATAGTCAGAGCCAGACAGGTCACAGTTCAGATGTCCTTTTAACGTGACACAAGGTTCAAAATGTGTTAATTAATATTTATGAATTGAATTAATAAATATTTACCTCCTTTGTTTGGGTTGTGTCACTTTATACACTTTATCTGAAACTAAATATTCTTGAAATAAAATATACATATATAAAATGCATGTCTCACTTTCCTTCAGAATCGCTGTTATTTTTACCATTGTCACTTCTTCAAGCATGGTTACTCCATCTGCAGTCACGTAATGTTGGCTACAATTCGACACTTACCATCAGCCACCACCGTGACTGCCGATCCGATGTTCGAAACTGAGCTTAGTGCTATGTACGGTTTAATAAATTCTGTCGGGGGAGACAACTTAGACGTTTCTATAATAAGGCCGAAATCAATCGTGCATTGGTAAAAAATAACTGTGATCTTCAGTGTCGTAAATAGGAGGAACAATACACAAACAAATGATACACGAGTTGTAATAATCACAATGCTACATGTGTCAGTGCTGACATATAAACATTAAATTACATCCACGGCTTGAAAACAGCTATATACATGTAATAAATTATGAGGCTCCACACAAAGTACACACTACATTAAAATGTTTGTTTTGAATTTCGGGCAAAGCTACACGAGGGCTGTCTGTACTAGCCGTCCCTAATTTAGCAGTATAAGATTAGAGAAAATGCAGCTAATCATCATCACCCACCGCCAACTGTTGGGCTACTCTTTCACCAACGAATAGTGAGATTGACCTTTGCATATAACGTCCCCAGGGCTGAAAGGATGAGCAAGTTTAGTATGACGGTTATTCGAATCCGCGATCCTCAAATAGCGACTCGAGCGCCCTAACTACATGGTCATGTGGAGCTCAAATTATAATGACTGGGTGTCAACCGTTATTCTGTGTAGGTGTAATTTGATACGTAATCAGATAAAGTTAAAAAGTACCTTACGCAATTTGTAATGATGCGTTTAGTAATACTGTCCAGGTTTTGTTACAATATTCACAGCCAGTTTTGCCATAGGCTGGCGGAACAATATTAAATAACAAAGAACAAATGTAGCGATTCCTATTATAAACCACAAACGTGGTTCATGCAACTTATGATTATTACATATTTTTCAACTCAAGTTAGCAACAACATTAAAAAAAAGAAGAACAAAAAACTGTAAATAAACCATCAGAATAATTTCTTTCTATATAAAATTACTAAAATGTAATAGCTAGTCCAGTAATTTGTTAAATTACTTTCTGAGTACTTTTAAATTATTGTCGCGTGTGTTATGTAATAGATTATGTTTAAAACACTTTCAGTGACCCAAGCCTTGCAGTCGAGCTCAGAAAAGTCGAAACTGCACTCCACAGCTGAAGACACTGTAAATCATAGAATGCATTAGGGCTTTAAGCAAAACTTTTGCAAATAAAGAAATATGCTTTTACTAATTTTTATCATACTCAAAATCACGCTTGGCATATTGCGATTAGGTACGTTTAAAGAATGACATTCAATTCATTTAGCGTGTGTGTGAGGGAACAGTACTACTGGTCAGTAGTTTAAAATTATTTGTTGTTTTTAGTAAGCACAAACCTACACAATGGGTTGTGTTGTACCCACAACTGGTATCAAAACCCGGTTCCTAACGTTGTGAGTTTTCAAACATACCGCTGTTCTATTGTGGGAAATAGTGAATCAGATCTGAGGTGTACCAGATAAGATAGAGGGAAACTGTTTTTCATAACTAAAACTCGTTAAAACTCTCCCTAAATTACTAGTTCAGATGTAAACAACTGTTATGTTTTTTGAGAAGTTGGTTGGTTAGCCTATTTCTTAGATTGATCATTGTGTAGTGGTTATCCGCTGAACTACTGGGGACTTTTAAAATTAAAAACAGCGGCCAGTAGCTTTACTTTTTAATAACTTTGTATTCATACAAAATATAGAAAATCAGTGTAATATGAGAAATAATATATAATATAATAATATTTGTTTTCGTTTGATAAAATACATAAAACACTTTCGTTAATAGTAATTTACTTCTTTGGTGGCCCGGCATGGCCAAGCGCATTAAGGCGTGCGACTGAGGGTCGCGGGTTCGCATCCGAGTCGCGCCAAACATGCTCGCCCTTTCAGCCGTGGGGCGTTATAATGTGCGTTCAACCCCACTATTCGTTGGTAAAAGAGTAGCCCACTAGTTGGCGGTGAGTGGTGATGACTAGCTGCCTTCCCTCTAGTCTTACACTGCTAAATTAGGGACGGCTAGCACAGATAGCCCTCGAGTAGCTTTGTGCGAAATTCCAAAAAAGATAAACAAACAAACAAACTTCTTTGGTTGCCAATCATTAGAGAAAACAAAAATAAACATTCGTTTAACCGCTTCTCATAATGTTACATTTTTCTCACAATACATTTTTTCGTTTTATTTCTTAAACAAATTTTTTGATGAACATTTCTCTTACTAAAACAAAACTATGAAAATATTATATTGGACTTAGATATAATTCTCTCTAACAATAACATATAATCACGCCTCCATATAGCCGGGTATTTAATGCGCTCGACTCGTGATCCAAATCTCCATCACCTAAAATATGCTTGCCCTTTCAACCGTGAAGGCATTATAATTTAACGGTCAATCTCACTTTTCGTCGGTAAAAGAGTAGTCCAAAAGTTGGCGGTAGGTAGTGATGCGTAGTTTTACACTGCTGAATTAGAGACGGATCTCTTAGATATTCGTTGCGCAAAACTAAAAAAAGAACAAATATATATAATTTTTCTTTTAGCAAAAATTAAACTTCGGAACTAGGATAATAAATGTCTCATTTTCTTAACCTAATACTTACAATTCATTTTCCTCTTTGAAAAGTTAAAAACAGTTCAGTGTTTTCAGTAACGCAGGTGGCCTGGCATGGCCAAGTACGTAAGGCGTGTGACTCGTAATCATGCTCGCCCTCCCATCCGTGGGGGCGTATAATGTGATGGTCAATCCCACTATTCGTTGGTAAAAGAGTGCCCCAAGAGTTGGCGGTGGGTGGTGATGACTAGCTGCCTTCCCTCTAGTCTTACACTACTAAATCAGGGACGGTTAGCACAGATAGCCCTCGAGTAGCTTTGTGCGAAATTCCAAAACAAACAAGTAACGCAGGTAGATGTTGAAACACGTGATCGTAGCACATGCAGATAAATTGTAGTATTTTTAACACAATTACACAAATAGTGTTATAAAACAAAAATAGTGTAATAAAACTGGAAGGTTCCATAAGTTTAAAATAATAAAAGGATTTAAGAAGATAAAATTAACATTAAAAAATCGGTAGATTTCACGAGCAAAATTAACACAATTTTCAATTATTTATAAAATAATAATAATAATATTACACTTTATTTAGTTGTCTTTAAGCACAAACTTTTACAAAAGATTATCTGTGTTGCACTCACCACAAATGATGAAGCCCAGTGCATTAAAGTATTACAAAACTGGATAATTGTAGTAATTAAAAAAGTAATATTATAAAACTGTAGGATTACAGTAACTAAAATTAATGTTACAAAACTGGATAATTGTAGTAATTATAATTTTATTAATACAACATACCAACAGTTTTGATAAAATTTTGTTGCAAAAACATATACATGATTTCAATTATTCGTATCAATAAATAATCTGAACATGTGGATATAGTCTCTTTGAATCTCTTCTGAATAACATGTTTCAACAATATCTTTACCATAATTGATGTTTTGGACTACATAGAATCAGATATTACTGTTATATCATTTAAATGTGTCATTATATCTGTGATCTGCCTTTACAGGTTAAACATACTGATAAGTTATGACGGTAAGTATTTTGTATAAAGAAAACCAAATAATTCTACTTTTGAAATTACAAACAGAAGGACCAATAAATACGTTTATCTATAGTTATTTATATATACACTAGATTACACACATAAAATTTGAATACAGTTTTGGTAATGTCAATTTTCAGCTTTGCTTTTCATCTGTAGTGTCTATATTTCTTTAAAAAAAGTTATTGTACGTTGATTGTGAATTTATGAAAACTTAATATTTCTAATACACCGTAAATATATTTCCGATAGATACCACTTCTCATAAGATGGCTTTACTGTTCAGTTTCTGCCGACACTAGTTCCACCTATCCAAGGTTTCAACAGGAACGTGACTACTTCTACTGTCGCAGCCGCTTCCCAGAAAAGAAGTACCAGAAGTGTGAGTCGATATCTTACCTAAACTCACACTGACTTGGTTGAGGAAACAGTGATGAGCACCCTTCGGAAAGTGTCCAAATGCATCTCTATTGGGTGCAACATCCCAACCCAGAGGAAAACACATGTGGGACAACGCTCATAACCAGATACAGTCTTCGCCCACGTTGACAGTACGTTTCACTAAACTGGGTGTCAAAAGAGGATGGCATCCTTAGTTGTAGATATGATGGTTGGTCCACCTTTCCCATGGCCTAGCCAACACAGTGCATCTAGACCAGTCTGTCTCCTTTCTATACCAGACCACCTTGGAATCAACCTTTTGAAAAGATATGACAGGGTGTCTTAACCAACTAATACTATTTGGTTGGTCCAGTACTTTTCTAAAACCAGTTTTACCACAAACTAACCAGCAGGAGATTGTACAGTTATAACATTCTCTAGTGTAGTATAGTATAGGAAAAATGATATATAGAAATGAAAAGTAAATAAGCTACATGTACAGTTAATCCAAAAGCCACGTTTGAAACCGGAGAGTGGTGATAGTGGAATGATAATTTGACACCGAGTCTGATGAATGAGTGATATTTAAGGGGAAGTACTTAGAGGGGTATTTTGTGAAGGATAAGGACTGGAAATTAAGTTTGAGCTGGCCATAAATGTGTTATCAAAAGGACAGATGCAGGTGTGGACTGAGTGACGTATAAAACCTTGAGAAGGAAACATATATAAGTAACTTGGTCTAACTAAATAGAATTAATTTACTATCTAAGCAAAACGATGTGGTATTGGAGACCAAAAGTTATGACTGTTCTTTCTGAGATGGGTGGTAAATGTGTACAGAGGTTGAGTATTTCACTGATTAGATAACTATCAGAACACTTGGGTATTGAAAGAACACACTGTAGGATCTTATAGGTATTGAGTAATGGATACCAGGTTCCATTGATTCTGTTATACTCAGTAACAGATGTGAAAGTGAGTGTGACTCAAAGGTATAAGGACTTCCATTACAGCTATTACCTCCAGTAAAGAAATTACTTCACTAGTAGACAGATTAAGACTGCATCAATCTAAACGAAAAGAAAGAAAATTCAGACCGATTGAGAAATGTGTTGAAAAATATCCCAGGTGAAAAGTGTATGAACAGTAACACGAAATTTAAGATTCGTGTTTAAATGAAGTGAATTTTGAAACTACAATTACTTAATAACTGTACAAAATAAACAGTAATAAACAGCATGAAAAACGTTAAAGTAAAAACAAGAAGGAAAAATTTTAACACATCATAAAACTATTGTGTCAAATGTAGAGATGAAGATTGAAACCCCCATTTTATTATCTCCAACTGGTTAGTTCAGAAGACATCTGGTTTTGGAAAAAGTTAACATTTTCTTACATGAAAATGTGTTTCCATTAGACGCTTACCATTTCACACAGATATTATATCTTCTGTGAACATCTGCCTTGAGTATCTGCGTGACACTAGTTTTTAGGCAACTTCAATCTGAACTCACGTAATTCTTATTAATGGATAATGATGTTATTGTTTAATAGCTCCCTCTATACTGCTCCACTCATGAAATTTCATTATTAAAGAAAAAATAAGTCGTAATTACCCAAATGAACACATACGCATCAGAAAACTTGTGAGTGAAGCGGCTATTTGATAGGCAGATCATGATACAAATGATCTGTTTTCAAATTAATCGCTTCAAATACATGAGAATCATTCAAAGGGAACAGCATCTCTATGAAGTACTTCTGACATGAAATGAAGACGTAAAGTGCAAGGAGGCAAACAAAGAAGGTTCAGGAAAAGACAGGGTAATTGTGTACTGGGTAGTTGAACTGAATAAATGGGTCAGCTTTCCAAAATTCAAAATTTATACCACAGTTTCTGAATCTAGATAGTGCATGTAAAAATAACTATAATTCTTAATCAGTGAATCAGTAAGACTACGAGGACCAGACATATAGTTCTGGAAATGTAGTTGGTGTAAAAAGAAATCAGTATGTATGCAGATGTAAGTAACTGATGAAAAAGAAATAATACATCACGATTAGATTTATACAAACGGGATTGTGAAAGAGGGAAAAAGACCTGGAATGGAATATACATGAGAAATTAAGCCCACATAATGAGAGGATGGTCGAATACTGTCCTCAGTGGGAAGTTCACATAGCCTTAGAAGTAGATGAACGTAAACAAACAAGCTGACCTTCTGCTGAATTTCCTATTGACATCGAAGGGATGAAAGAGTGTCAAATAGATGTGAATGAAGTTGCAGGCTACATAATGGTGTTCACTAATATATGAAAAGTGGGTGTCACGTCATCAACACGTAACTTTCATCTCCTCGCCACTGTTGAAATTTCACTTATTGGTAAACATTCTTCTCTCACAAAGGATAGAGAAATAGTGATATGGATTTCTACGTTAATAAATAGAAAAAAAATGTAATTCGAGAAACAAAGCAAATCTCTGTTATTAAAAACTAGTAAATCTACAAAACAAATTTTAAATACCACAGAGAGAACGAGAAAATAGGAAGTAAGTTTTTCTAAGATTGTTGGAAGACACATGCTGAACTATGAGAAATCTCATGAGCCAAGATGGCAATTGTTTAAAGACAAAAATCTCTAAGGCAAACGAACAGAGAAGACATCTTAACTGTGTTAAAAGGTTTATCTTGTTTCAGAAGGAGCTGTAGCAGCCAAAGAATATACTGAGAAAAACTCCATTCATACCATCTCCTGCAGGCTGGTTCTTTGGAGATCTGGTATGGAAAGGAGGTGGACCAGTTTAGATGTATTGTGTTGGCTAGGATGCCCCCCACCCAATCATTGGAAAGAGGGTGGACCACTTTAGATGTAATGTTTTAGCTCGGATGTTTCCCACCCTATCATAGGAAAAGAGGTGAACCCGTTTAGATGTATCGCGTTGAGAAGAATGCTCCACACCCAATCATGGGAAAGAAGGTGAACTAATTTATATATATTGTGTTTACTAAGATGCTCCCCACTCTATCATTGGAAAGAAGGTGGACTAATTTATATGTATTGTGTTTACTAAGATACTCCCCTCTCTACATAGGAAAGAAGGTGGACTAATTTATATGTATTGTGTTTACTAAGATACTCCCCACTCTACATGGGAAAGAAGGTGGACTAATCTATATGTATTGTGTTTACTAAGATGCTCCCCACTCTACCATGGGAAAGAAGGTGGACTAATTTATATGTATTGTGTTTACTAAGATGCTCCCCCTTCTCCACCATGGGAAAGAAGGTGGACTAATTTATATGAATTGTAATATATATGCAAAAACGGCTCGTTTGGGTTGAGAAAATATTTTACATAGAAGAGCGAACAACGTTTCGACCTTCTTCTGTCATCGTCAGGTTCATGAAGAAAGAGGTAACTGACCGAAAGCTGACCACATCTTTGAAAGGGGTTGTGTAACTGGGTGTCGGAATGTAGTGGGCGGTGTTAGATGTTTGAATATATAATATAATTTTATTTTATTACATTTAATATAGGTATAAAGGCGTTCCTCTATATTGGTTTATTTTGGGTTTACGTTGTTGTATAAGTAAGGCTTCTTTAATTTTGCGTTTGTTTATGTTTGTTTCTTTATTTAGTATTTGTGTGTTTTCTATGGTTATGTTGTGTTTATTTGACTTGGAGTGTTCGAAAACGAGTGAAGGTGACTTTTTATGTTCTTTTAATCTGGTTTCCATTTTTCTAATTGCTTCTCAATATAGAAGTCGTGGCAGTTATCACATTGTATTTTATAAATAACGTTTTTGTGGTGTTTGTCAGTGTAGTTTTTACATAGTATAGACAGGAAGAAAGCAATCAAATATCATTTCTTAACCTCAAAATTACAAGAACCGACACACAATTCAAAACAGAAATCCACCGAAAAATCACCCATACTGGACTATACATTCCTTGGGACTCAGCACATGAAACAAAATAAAACTCAACATACTAAAAAACCAAATAAACACAGCCAAACACCGATGCTCACCAGATAAAATTAACGATGAATCAGACAAAATAAAACAATACTTCATCAACATCAATAAGTTTCCTCCACAAACCGTAGAAAATATTATACGCAAACACCTAGACAGAAAGCAAAATCAACCAACTAAAGTAAACACATCACACGAATCAAAAAATCACGAAACCATATACCGCTGTATACCATATATTCCTGACATCAGCAAACAAATAACCAACATTTGGCAAAAACTAGTAACAAAATACGACATTCCAGTTAATACCAAATTTATTCAAAAACCAGGCACAAAACTGAGGTCTATACTATGTAAAACTGCACTGACAAACACCACACCATATATATTTCTCTACAAGTGGGTTTCTCGACAACACTGATTATATGTATTGTGTTTACTGAGATGTTCCCCACTCTACCATGAGAAAGAAGGTGGACTAATTTATATGTATTGTGCTTACTATAATGCTCCCCACTCTACCATGGGAAAGAAGGTGGACTAATTTATATGTATTGTGTTTACTAAGATGCTCCCCACTCTACCATGGGAAAGAAGGTGGACTAATTTATATGTATTGTGTTTACTAAGATGCTCCCCACTCTACCATGGGAAAAAAGAAAGATGGACAACTTTATATGTGCTGTATCTGCTAAGATGTCCCTCCCCCCAACATGGGAAAGAAGGTGGATCAGCCCGGATATCTACAGTTAAAAATGTCATTTTACACCCAGCGTCGTGACCCGTACTTTCAAGATAGGAAAAATAGTGTACCTAGTTATTTACACGTTATCCCACAAGTGCGTTCCTCCAAGAAGAGAAGTCACACTCCGAGGGCATCTTGTGGACACTTTCCGAGGACTGCTCATCTAGGTTCCTCCACCAAGTCAATATGAGCTTCTCAATGTGATTCCTGTTATTTTAGGTAAGATATCGTGTCAAAGTTGATGTTTTCTTACACTGAAAATATATTTCCCATTGATACTTTACTCTCCTCACACTTCTGGTACTTCTTTTCTGTCAACTTTGAAGACTGTGTTCTACAGTAAATAGGAAGCCAGCTTCCAGCTTTGATAGTAGAGTATGTTTCAGTGAAGCGTTGTGCTTGTTTATTTACATGCTACAACGCAGATGAACCATTGTTGAAACGTGCGGTAGATGAGAATTTCAAGGCTAGTGGAACCAAAATATTTTCGCATATTGAAGACTACACTGAACAATAATAGCTGTTATGTGAGAACAAAAGATATTCTATCGAAAATAGTATGAAACTAGATATTTTAGACTATGTACAATAATCTGGTATAATCTTCTATGAGTATATAGTTTTAAATATTTTTCAAAACGATGCCTAACAAAACATTTTGCGAATCTTATTACATTGTCCTTCCAAAATAAAGTTTGTGTCTGTCAATCAAACATTTCTAATACTCTGAATTCAACCAATTAATGTGGCAGACAAACAGAAATATCTTTTCTCCTTCGTTTCTTCTTATAGTTTCCATTAACACTTGAACCAGTAATTTCAAGTTATCTCAGATAATTATGCTGCAGTATATTTGGTAGAATTCTGTAAATCAAAACAAACCATTAACTATGAATACAACTATGTAAACAAAACTCAACATTTTACATGACAAATAATAATGTAATAATATCTGAAATCAATATTTAAATATAATCACGACTATTAACTTTATATCGAGTACAAAAGTCTGAATAAAAATATTAGTTAATTTGTTGAAAAATATATTGTGAAATAAACATTTTTCCAAGTATAACATTAAATAAAATTAAATTATATTATGTGTGTGTTATTTCTGTAGTGAAGCCATATCTGGCTATCTGTTAACTGAGAATAATTTAAACCATGATTTTAACGATGTAACTCTGTACAATAAGTGCTGTACCATATGGGGAATGAATTATATTAAAATATATGAAGCATAGTATTTGTTATATAATGGTAACGAAATGCTAGAATTAAATGTGTTCAAATTATCTGTATGTAACTGGAACCTAAAGTTGGTAAACATCTCAGAGAGAATACGAAACAGAATTTTTCAAACAATCCGTTTTAAAGTTCTCTTTATCTCTTTGCGTGTAGTGTTTCAACAGATGACTTTAATGTCCTTAAACATAAAATTAATTGTTCATTAGACAAAATTCTATATTAATTTGAATGATTGGTATATTTTGTTGTTATTAATCAAACTTTCTGAACCTATATTCCTTATACCAACAACTACAAGAAGTAATGATTGAGTATTTCAGTCATGTTAAGAACCACTCAACAATAACATACCGTTACGTCACATGTTGATGTATGAATCAGTGTTATTAATTCATAACACGTTGGTGTAGCTTTTCATTCTCAACATAAACAGGAGAGAGATGAACGGACACCACGGTTCACAGTATGTTGTATAAAACGTAGTAGATAACGTTCTCTGTCCAATCTGGATTGGATTTCCTTTTTTCTTTGTGACTTAACACTCAATGGATGTCACAAAATTATAAATTACAAAGTATTTCTGAGTAAAACTGTTCATACAGACTTAGAATTATTTCTTGCTTACAGTTTAATATTTAATATAAACGTGTGCACTCTACATCTGAAAGTTACTCACAAGTCGTGGTCGTTGTTCAGGTCAAATTCTGTAATATCATAAAAAGGTAAGATAAAACGATTGCAGAAAGTAAACCACTAAGAAAATTGTACGAAAAACAAGACATGAGTAATTAGTATGTGAAGAAATGATAATTAGTTAACAACTACAATCATAGGATTTGGAGTCAAAAATCAATAGGTAGGTTGTCTACTGGAGAAGCTCGTTCACATTTAAACAAACATGAAAGTCTGGATTGGTTTTAATTCTTGACATACACTGAATGAATGATTCATAATTATAAAGTCTAAAGTATTTATGAATAAAACTGTTAGTATACATTTATAATTATGTTTTACTTAAAGTTTAAAATATGATATGTGGGTGTGCACTCAACATGTGAAAGGTGCTTACAAGTTGGTGTTGGATAAAAAAAACAGTTAAGTTAAAAATAGGATAAAAAATACAGATCAATATGGTGATAAGTAACCACTTTTATAACTCACAAATTATGTTTTAGTTCCAGATTAAGTTTAACCCCATATCATACAGAAGGGAATTCTTCTGACTAAAGACATCCAAATTTATCTTTGTTCAGGGCTTGTCCATATTTTCACCCAAGAAAACTGCATGGCCTGACGTACTGAGAAAGCCGAACGCCATCTAGTAGTAAGAACTAATAAAATACGGGATTGTTCATGAAAACACACAGAAATGTTCGGTGACACATGGTTTTCGTTTATACGCTAACATAGTGAAGAAACAGGACACGAACGATAAAATATAAATATTCTTTGTAGGGATGATACTGATCTGGAATTCATACTTAAAGAAACCATCTACATCAAACAACTTTAACCAACACCAAATATCATGTAGTCTTCATTAAAATCGTTCCATTTAATATATGTACAGCATTTTGTTATTTTTAGAAATTTACTTTCTATATATTTTAGTTTTGATTAAATAATTGTTATTTCAGCAATGTATTTTAGTTATTTAGGTAGAAATAATGTATTATTTTTGTTTTCCTTTAAATAGTGAATGTGGAATATGTAAGCTATTTTACGCTACATATTAACAAATGCAGCATTATATAACATTCAGGATATATATTTTAGGTAAATCCAATATAAACAATTAATTAAGTTATATTTTCTAATCTCACTATTATATAAACGACATAACGTGCATATCTGTGTCTATTTGACCGAAATAATAAATACAGTGTGTCACTATTTATCAAATGTCTCTATTAAGAAAAAACTATAAAAAATTCTCACTTAAGCATTCTAAATTCGGATAATTTTAAAAGTAACTATGATACAAACAACAAGCGTTTGTTTTCCATAGAAATGAATATTAAGTACTCTTCGTATAACAAGAGCCCTACTTTCACTAGGAAGATTTGATTATATCTTTTTTTATTGATATAATTTATAGATACAGTTTTAAGAAATGGAGTTTAAAGCTTATTTTTCAATAAACGGTACCACATTTAACAGATAATAAAATATAGTGTATATTAGAACAGTCCGAAAACCTTTCCCATGCAGTACGTGTCGTAAAAAGATTCTCTCTTTCTTTATAGAAAATGTTCAATTTTTCTAAACTTTTCAACACGACGTTATTGAAAACAGACAAGTATTTGCTAACATTAATTACTAGGCTTCTCACTGGTTGTGGAGTAAAGTTAATGTTACTTACTAATTGTCTAACTTTTGTTTCTTATTTTAAGAATTTAATTCAGATGTATAAAATGTTTCCATGGGAATATACAATTAAAATATTTATAGAAAACGTTATACCTACAAATTGTGCTGGACGAAGTACCCATGAAATGCAGTGTTAGAAACTTTCTTCCATAAGATTTTGTTTTTCTTCGCACAGTTCGGTTCTCATTTTAATATCTTGTCTCCTTAGTTACTATTCGTGGCCGCTCTTTCAGCCGTTGAGGTGTCATTATGCGACCTTCAATAACACTATTCGTTAGTAAAGGAGTAGCCCAAGATTTGGCGATGGTTGGTGATGAACAGTTTAGATGTTACACTGAGTTAGTTTGTGGGTAAATAATTTGACTTAAGTTTAAGTAACGATAATTTCCCACTGTTGTTCTTTTAGTCAGTTCAGGAGACTTACGAATTATAGCCATATAGTTGTGGTTATACATACATTGAGATGCCAGAGAAATGATTAATAAATATTCTGTCAGACAGTTTTCGAACTGTCCCCCCTCCGCTGGTACAGCGGTAAGTCTAGGATTTACAACGCTAAATTCAGGGATTCGATTCCCCTCAGCAGATAGCCCGATGTGGCTTTGCTATAAGAAAACACACACACAAACTTACGAACTGTGTAAGATACAGAAATAATAGTAACTGGACGGACCGTAAGGTTTAATATCCAGCACTGTCAAGGATTTGGAAGCGATGTGAAAATAACAGATTTATGGCCAGTAAGAACCACACCCACATTTTTCTGCTTTCCCCGTTCATATAAAATCAGACTTGAAATACTTACTTGGAGGACTACAACAAGGCGTTAGTTACCATGTACTCCCTCTCTAGGTGAGTATCGTCATGAGGACTGATGCAGAAGATAAGTGATTCCGAGTAAACGGAAAAGAAGCGCAGTAGCTTTGATGACTTTCCTATAAAAACAGTTATTTATTCTCTTCTGACATTTATTTTCCTTTGGAAAGCTGTTTACATTTCTTTACAATAAAATCCCTAATACGTTTCGTGGACTTTTGTTTCTAGTGATTCTGAGGTTAGGACTGATTTTTATTTTATAGATTTTGAAAAATCCTTTAAGCTGTATCTATTTATTTTAATATTTAATCTTATATAACAGTCACAACCTGATATAAATTTTATTGTAATAAGTTAATGTGTTTTTTAAGAATACACAGTTCTATAAATCACTTAACATCTGGGAATTCTGATGTATAGAAGTACATTAAAAGGTTAAGCTATTGGTTAAAAGAAAACAAAACAAACCTGAAACTGTTTACAGTTTTATTATCAATGTTCAAGTGTGAAATATGTTGAGGAGTGGTAATTGAAGTAATCAATAAAAATCTAAACAATGCCAAACAGGACAAACACCAGAACATTTTTGAATTTCTATGTTACTACTTAAAAAGAATTACTTATAAAGTAAAAAATACAACAAATACTTCACTAAATATACTGATATTTTCCCATAGTTTTCTAGATACTCATATGTTTATTTTTCTTCAAATTTTAAAATAGTTTTACCATCGCTGAGCTTGTTATTAAATCAGACAACCACTAATATCTACCTGACATGCGCAGTTTCTGTGGAATTGTCCATACGTAGCTTCGTCATCAACATTCGTACAACGTTGACTGAGAAGACAGTGTTACCCTAAAAAAATATCAACATTTCTATTTAAATTCCCGTCCGTCTACATCTATGTACATACGTATATATGTGTATATATAAATACAGTTATCATAGTAAATGGTGCGAGAAAGTGTATGAGAACCTACGTAAATTATTTATATATACATCAACTTGTAGTGATTTGAGTCGAGGAACCTAATGGTATATGATGAGTTATACACCAGCAAATAGTACAAAATAGTAGACCAAGACTTGGCGGTTGGTTGCGATGACTACTTGACTTCCATCTGGTCTTTCTGCTACATTATGGCTGACTAGCGCAAATAGCCCTCGTGTAGCAGTGACTAAAGACTAATTGTAAGATTGTATAATACTGTAGAGTAAGTGTGTTACATGAGTTTTGATTTTCTATGTTTGTATAGTAAGTGTTCTGCTAAGAACAATTTAACAATAACAAACCGTTATGTCACATTCTGATACATAGTGTTATTAATTCATAACAAGTTAGTGTAGAATATCCTGTTTGTTGTTAACATTATTCATACCTGTTATACTGTTATTTACAAAGTTAATGTTGTACTTTGACTTCATCCATAGCTTTTCACACTCAACATGAGAAGTGAAGCCGTCATAAACAGGAGACAGATGAACTGATGGACAGACACCACTGTTCACAGTATGTATAAAACAAGCAGTACATAATGTTCTCTGTCCAATCAAATATTGTCTACAGCTGCTTTCAAAGTCGGGCTTCACTGATAGGTGTTGATATCGCATTCTGTAACATTATAAAAGGATGAGATAAAAGTCTGTCAAAAGTAAACCTCTAAGAAAATTGTACAAAAAACGAGGCTTGAGTATTTACTATGTCAAGAAATGAGAATTAGATAACAAATACAACAATATGATTTGGGATTAGAAGTTAAAAAAACAGTAAATAAATTGTCTATTGTTAAAACACGTCTATAAGCTCTGAGATTAAGGGTTAAAAACAACAGGTAAATTGTATAATGTAGAATCTTGTCAGACTTTACATATAAACAAACATGAAAGTTTCGATTGGTTTCTCACATCTTTGTGACTTACACTCAATAAATCTTACAAAAGTATAAAGTCTAAAGTATATCTGAGTGAAATTGTTCGTACAGATTTATAATTATTATTTAAAGTTGTATGTTGTTCAGATGTACCAGTGAAGTAGTCAACTGGGCATGTATGATGTTCAGTTGTACAGGGTAATTTAGTGAACCAGGTATCTGTGTTGTTCAGTTGTAGAGGGTAATTTAGTGAACCAGGTATCTGTGTTGTTCAGTTGTAGAGGGTAATTTGAACCAGGTATCTGTGTTGTTCAGTTGTACAGGATAATTTAGTGAACCACGTATCTACGTTGTTCAGTTGTACAGGGTAATTTAGTGAACCAGGTATCTGTGTTGTTCAGTTGTAGAGGGTAATTTAGTGAACCAGGTATCTGTGTTGTTCAGTTGTAGAGGGTAATTTAGTGAACCAGGTATCTACGTTGTTCACTTGTACAGGGTAATTTGAACCAGGTATCTGTGTTGTTCAGTTGTACAGGATAATTTAGTGAACCAGGTATCTATGTTGTTCAGTTGTAGAGGGTAATTTAGTGAACCAGGTATCTACGTTGTTCACTTGTACAGGGTAATTTGGTGAACCAGGTGTCTGTGTTGTTCAGTTGTACAGGGTAATTTAGTGAACCAGGTATCTCTGTTGTTCTGTTGTATAGGGTAATTTAGTCAACCAGGTATCTATGTATGTTGTTCAAAGCTATTAATAAAGTGGTAAACGAGGAATGCATGTTGTTCTCAAAGCTATTAATAAAGTAGTGAACAAAGAATGTATGTTGTTCAAAGCTATTAATAAAGTAGTAAACAAGGAATGTATGTTGTTCAAAGCTATTAATAAAGTTGCAAACAAGGAATGTATGTTGTTCAAAGCTGTTAATAAAGTAGCAAACAAGGAATGTAAGTTGTTCAAAGCTATTAATAAAGTAGTAAACCAGGAATGTACGTTGTTCAAAGCTATTAATAAAGTAGTAAACCAGGAATGTACGTTGTTCAAAGCTATTAATAAAGTAGTTAACCAGGAATGTACGTTGTTCAAAGCTATTAATAAAGTAGTAAACCAGAAATGTATGTTGTTCAAAGCTATTAATAAATATTAAACCAGGAATGTATGTTGTTCAAAGCTATTAATAAAGTAGTAAACCAGGAATGTATGTTGTTCAAAGCTATTAATAAAGTAGTAAACCAGGAATGTACGTTGTTCAAAGCTATTAATAAAGTAGTAAACCAGGAATGTATGTTGTTGAGTGGTTACAGGAAAGTAGTCAACACGATATGTATGTTTTACAGATACTTACGTAAAGTTGTCAATCAGGCATATATATTGAACAGATGTACTAGTAATGTTTAGTCGCACGGTTGAGTGCCCCAAGTGAAAATTACGGTTTGCCTGTCAGGGTGTAAATTCGGCCTTTCTCCTAGTTATAGCTCAGCTAAAATTGGAGGGAAGACCTTCTCGTGGTTTATGACGCTTCCATACACGACACTGCAGATAGCAGTTTGCCCTTGTTTTGACAGTACAATAAGCATGTTTTGTTTCATCAATTGTTGAATAGCTTTCCTTGTCTGTTTCTGTATTTAATTAATTCAAACACTAAATATTAAAAATGTGTTGGTAAAAGAGTAACATACGAGTACTTACCATGAAGAACTCGATAGGACTGTATCGATACGACTCGTGTATCTGTATGAAATTTGGCAAACTTTCAGTACACATAATATATATTTGTGCTGACATTTAGTGATTCAATAAAGAGGAACATTGAGTGGTACATGTTGTCTTCATTTGTTTGATAACAATGTTACCTGCAAAGTAAAACTTACTTTAATGATATCGAGAAAACCCATTTGTAGAGAATATATATGTAAAACGGCTAGTTGGGGTTGAGAAGATATTTTACGTCAAGGAGCGAACAACGTTTCGACCTTCTTCGGTCATCGTCAGGTTCACAAAGAAAGAAAGAGGTAACTGACCGGAAGCTGACCACGTTGTTCGCTCCTCTACGTAAAATATTTTCTCAACCCAAACGAGCCGTTTTTACACATATAAAACTTACTTTGTATGTAATGCTATTGAGTAACATAACAAATTAACAATGACAGAATGAACAGACAAACATTACGACAGTGGTTTTGAAGCGTGTGTCGCGGACACCTATGAACATCGATCAAGCAAGTTCCTTTTGGCTGTGATCTGTCTAGCAGTGTCTAGTTAGCACGAGCAATACATTCCCGATACTTAGTCACATAGTAAAAATTTCAATCTGCCCGCGAGACCAGTTCAGGGTGTAAATTCGGCCTTTCTGCTAGCTATAGCTTAACTAAAATTCGGGAAAGACCTTCTTGTGGTTTTGTTGTTTCTATGCACGACACTGCAGATAGCAGTTTGCCCTTATTTCGACAGCAAAATAACCACGTTTTATTTTATCAACGGGTAAATAAATTTCCGTATCTGTTTATGTCAGTGGTGCACAAAATCAGGCCCGCGATGTCCAACAGGAAACTCAAACATAGAGAGTTCGCGCATTTAGAGTTCGCGAAGATTAAGCGCTATAGAAGAATATGCATTAGATTAGGCACTGGTTCCATATTTGTGTCGAGCAATAAAGAAAATTTGATAAGAAAATCTCGTTAATGCATAGGCATATAATCTTTGGCTTAATGACGTAATATTTCCTTAATTACGAAATCTCACGCGTTCCAATTGTTCTTCGAGATTTACTTACGAGCCCTATTTTGATATTATTTCGTCACAAAATGGTAGCTAATCGTAAAAGAAAAGTTGATGACAAAACCGGCAGTTTCATGATGATTGTACTGCACAGTACTGTTTTCTTTAAGAACAGAAGAACGTGATTTGTCTGCTGTGTCATTCGACAGTAGCAGTGGCGAAGGTATTCAATATAAAGTGTCATTATGAGTCGAAGCATAAAGATTTCCACAACGTAGTCATTGATGAACGAACAGCTCGAATAGAATCTCTGCGGCAGTCGCAGAACGTTTTCTCAAAGCAGTCAGCAGATTTAGGTGCAGCATGTGAGGTCAGTTACGATATTTCGTTGATGATAGCGAAATCTGGCCAACCGTTCATTGATGGTTATTTTGTCAAGCAATGCATGATTACTGTATCGGAAAAGTTGTGTCCGGAAGCAGTCCGCAAGCTACAGATGGTGGCTTTGAATCGTACGACAGTTCAGTGAAGAATTTCACACCTCTCAGCAGATGTGACAAGACCGCTTTCAAATAAAGCAGCCAACTTTGTCTACTTCTCTTTAGCAGCAGACGAGTCGACTGACATCAGTTCAACAGCACAGCAACTAGTTTTTTTTTCATGGTGTGTCGTCATCGTTTGATATCACAGAGGAACAAATCAGCATGGTTCCATGAAGGGTCAGACAACTGGGTCTGCTCTGTTCGAGGAGACAGTAGTATAGTAGTGTTTCATTGGATTTCACGAAACTGGTAAGTGTGACAATGATGGAGCACCAGCCATGACCGGAGAAAGTAGCGGGCTGGTAGCACTGTTGATGAAGCATTGAGGAAAGCAGAACAATAGTTGGTGAAGTTGCACTGCATTATTCACCAACAGAACCTGTGCATTAAAGAACTTCGTTTTCAGGCACTGATGGCGTTAGTGACGAAAACCATTAAATTCATCAAATCACGAGGGCTCAATCACAGTCAGTTTCAAAGTCTTCTTGAAAAAAATTGATTAAGACTATGGTGACCTTGTGTATCACTGTGAAGTACGCTGGCTGAGTCGAGGGAAGATGCTCAGAAGATTATTGGAGTTGATTAATGAACTGACAGAATTCCTCAGAAGCAAGAACAAAGATAGAAATACTTTCCATGACTGATCCAACATGGTAAGCTGATTTGACCTTTCTGGTCGACATGACACAACACTTGAATGATCTGAATTTGAAGTTGCAAGGCAAAATCAGCTTGTCTGTCAGCTTGCAAATTACGCCTCAGCTTTCAGGACAAAGTTGCAGTTATTCTGGCAGCAAACAACATCAGGCAACTTCGCGCACTTTCCCACTTTTCAGTCACAGCTACAGAAGAATCAGGACATTGACACACAAGTTTATGTTGGGAAGCTAGATACTTTGATCCAATCCTCCAACTCACGGTTTCACTCACGACTTTGACCAATGCAGATTGTTGATGAAACTTTTTGCTGATCCGTTCAGTGTGTCAGTGGATGACTTTTCAGCAGAATATCAGCTTGAACTTACTGATATCGAAGCATCTGATGAACTGCGTGTTATTTACCGAGAAAACAGTTTGTTTGACTTCTACAAAACGTTGCCTGATACATTTGCTAATCTGAAAGAGAACGCACTTGTCCACACCACTTGTGAACAGGCTTTCTCGTATATGAAACTGAATAAAACAACACTCGCAATCAGCTGACTGATGATCATCTGGAAGCAATCTTGCGTCTTTCAACGTCAAGCTGAACATTTCTAAGTTCGTAGATGACATGCAGCACCATCCATCGCATTGACTTTGTGACAGTTGACGTATTGTAACATTTCTCAGAATAATGTGCAAACACTTTAATGTAATCGTCATTTGTGTGTTCTTAAATGTGATGTCCATCTTGTGTGAAACAACTGTGGGACGATTTTAATCTTCACTTTTGTGGCCCCAACGGTTACGACTTTTGTGGCTGACTCTAAAAGTTTGTGCACCACTGGTTTATACCATCGTCCCTAAGACATATGTCCAGCAACGGCCACTTGCGAACTCTCTCTTTCTTCATCTGAAGATGATCTTGGAAGGTCGAAATGTTTTTCTCCTTCTCAGTAAATGTGTTAGTACCCATACCAGCCATTCAGATATACATTTTTATCTGAAGTAGGTTTCTCATCATCAAGATTTTGTTTACTTTAAATACTGAATCTGTAAAATATTGAAAACTTTATCTCTGTTCCCTTCTGTTGTATGAATCTATTTCTTCATCTTCAATATAGTTATACCATTAATCATCAACCTTGAAATTTGCTTTTTTTCAGAATGCATTCTTCGAAACGTGAATCCAAAGTATCTCCACTTTAAAGAACCAAACCAAAATGTTCAAAAGTTGTTAGATTATCAGATTTGTCTGAAGATACTATTGCTTTGATTTACATTGGGCTGAAGCTACACGAGGGCTATCAACGCTAGTCGTATGTAATTTAGCAGTGAAAGAATAGAGGTACCTCATCATCACCATCCACTAACCACTCTTTCACAAACGAATAGTGAGATTGACCCTAACAATGTTCTCCCTCCCCCACACAGACATCATAAAGGGTGAGCATGTTTGGTGGAGTTGGATCAAGAATTTCGTACAAAACATCAACAGAACATAAATTTTACTGGAAAAGTTCAAAGTGTTCTGTACTAACCTTAGAATGATTGATACCAGTGTTGATTGCACCGATGTACTGAACAAGTGGAACTAATAGAACGAAGACAAATTGTGCAGTGTGAACATGTCCAAAATTTGAGGCTGAATTGACTGATTAACAGCATTCATTCCTTGTTTCATCCTGGCGACCAGATTGTTAACCTATGTAATTATAACATAAATAATCAGTGTAAATCAGTGATAGCTAAAGGTCTTCAGTTCTCTCTTCCACCACGTAAACTCTATGTACCTAACATAGTTTACACTTTCAAATCACAATACAGACACCTAAAGGACCTTCTTGTGAAAGACAAAATAACTCTTTATCGATTGAGTAACATTTTTATGACGAAAATAAAGAACTCTGCCTTTTCTACTTCTTATGATTTTATCCCTAATGTTCGTCCTTATCGTTTAAGCCCTGAAGAAATATTTTAAAAGAACTGTCGTTAAATAAAAATATTTATGTTACATCGTCCGACAATAACATTGTTATTCTTAACTAAAATAATTACTTGATCAAAATGGTCGTTATTCTTGACAACTCTACCACTTTTAAATTCCTTATCAAAGCCTATTCATTATCATCCAACGTGAGGAAACATTCCAAAGATATCTGATTGAACTTAGAAAGAAAAATATCGTGGACATTTGACTGATGATGATTACGATACGTACGACAAACCTTTGTTAATGAAAGAACAGAGTTTTAAAGTTCTGACCTCATAACAAGAACCAGACTTTCACTAGGACTAAATCTGCTTATATATTTATTGATGTAATTTGTAAATATAATTTTAAGGAAAGAAGTTACACAACTCTTAATTTATAAATAAACGATAACACACTTAATAGACCAAAAATAATGTTTGCTTCACACAATGAGAACAGTTTTCCACTGCATAAATTACTGTATAAAATAATATTTTTGTCTTAGAAAATTACACATTTTTCTAAAGTTTTCAGTACAACGCTATCTGAAACAGCCCAGTATATACTAACTCTAATTGCTGAGCCTCACAGGTTGCAGAGTAAAATGAATATTAATAATTGTCTGACTTTTGTTTCTTATTTCAAGAATTTAACTGAGATTTTTAGAATCATCTTATGTGAATATACAATTAAAATATTCATACAAAACTTTATACCTACAAATTGTACTGGTCGAAATACCTATGAAATGTAAGGTGGGTAATTTTTTGCTATAAAATTTTGTTCTTTCTTCTCAAAGTTCGGCTTTTATTTTAATGTCTGGTCTCCATAGTTACTATATGCAAATATTCAGTAATTTTGTGGTTCCACTTTATTGTTGCCTTTCTTCACAGTTTGTATTGGTTTCAAGTGTAACTATACTCTTGAATCAGTTGTTGTAACAAAGTGACGTAAGCCAAAAAGAAGGAAATGATGCAAAAATAAAACTGATAAGTGAGGGGTAGCAATGGGAAAGGCCTGGCATGGCCAAGCGCGTAAGGCGTGCGACTCGTAATCCGAGGGTTGCGGGTTCGCGCCCGCGTCGCGCTAAAACATGCTCGCCCTCCCAGCCGTGGGGGCATATAATATGACGGTCAATCCCACTATTCGTTGGTAAAAGAGTAGCCCAAGAGTTGGCGGTGGGTGGTGATGACTAGCTGCCTTCCCTCTAGTCTTACACTGCTATATTAGGGACGGCTAGCACAGATAGCCCTCGAGTAGCTTTGTGCGAAATTAAAAAAAAACAAACAAACAAACTATTTTTATCCTTGCAATTTGATATTCATATGTCTATTATTCATATCTTTATAACTATCTGGCTTCAATATCTTTATTCTTCACCTCTTTTCTAACTATTAATTCTTTAGATCTCCATTTTGCATTATCTTAACGACTGTTTGACATCGTCTTGCTATTTGAACGTCACAAATCTATGCTTCATAATTTTATAACTATTTGACATACAACTTTTTAATTATTTGATATGCAGATCTCTATTCTTCCTCGTCTTCCTAACTATTTGACACTGAAATGTTTATTCTTGTCCTTTTATGTGTTTAATACCCAGATCTCTATTCTTTGTTATGTTACTCACAACTTCCCATCCACATCTCTATTGTTCTTCGTTTTGCTATATCAAATCAATATATCTATTATTCATATCTTTATAACTATCTGGATTCTATATTTTTATTCTTCAACTCTGTTTTAACTGTTTTGACATCCATATTTCTATTATTTATCGTCTTAACTATTTGACACACAAATCTCTATTTTTGTCCTTCTTTCTATACAACACCCAAATCCCTATTATACATTGTATTAAAGACCACAGTACTGTATTTTTTGATCGTCTTGCTATTTGAACTTCATATGTCTATTCTTCATATTGTTATAACTATCTGATTTCCACATCATTATTCTAACTGTTTGACATCTACATCTTTATTCTTCATCATCGCATTATCTTACCGACTGCTTGCAACCAAATCTCAACTATCAGATCTCCATTTTGCATTATCTAACTATCTGGCAACCAAATATTTATTGTTCACCTCTTTTCTAACTATCAGATCTCCATTTTGCATTATCTTACCGACTGCTTGATATCCACGTCTCTATTTTTAATCGTCTCACTAACTATCTGACAACCAAATATTTATTGTTCACCTCTTTTCTAACTATCAGATCTCCATTTTGCATTATCTTACCGACTGCTTGATATCCACGTCTCTATTTTTAATCGTCTCACTAACTATCTGGCAACCAAATATTTATTGTTCACCTCTTTTCTAACTATCAGATTCCATTTTGCATTATCTTACCGATACTCTTTATCCACGTTCTAACGTATAACTATCTGGCAACCAAATATTTATTGTTCACCTCTTTTCTAACTATCAGATCTCCATTTTGCATTATCTTACCGACTGCTTGATATCCACGTCTCTATTTTTAATCGTCTCACTAACTATCTGACAACCAAATATTTATTGTTCACCTCTTTTCTAACTATCAGATCTCCATTTTGCATTATCTTACCGACTGCTTGATATCCACGTCTCTATTTTTAATCGTCTCACTAACTATCTGACAACCAAATATTTATTGTTCACCTCTTTTCTAACTATCAGATCTCCATTTTGCATTATCTTACCGACTGCTTGATATCCATTTTTAATCGTCTCTATTTTATTTATTGTTCATCGTTTCTCACTAACATATCTGACTGCATACCAAATATTTATTGTTCACCTCTTTTCTAACTATCAGATCTCCATTTTGCATTATCTTACCGACTGCTTGATATCCACGTCTCTATTTTTAATCGTCTCACTAACTATCTGACAACCAAATATTTATTGTTCACCTCTTTCAGATCTCTAACTATCAGCTTGATCTTTTTAATCGTCTCATTTTGCATTTTTCTATCAGATTCCATTTTGCATTATCTTACCGACTGCTTGATATCCACGTCTCTATTTTTAATCGTCTCACTAACTATCTGACAACCAAATATTTATTGTTCACCTCTTTTCTAACTATCAGATCTCCATTTTGCATTATCTTACCGACTGCTTGATATCCACGTCTCTATTTTTAATCGTCTCACTAACTATCTGGCAACCAAATATTTATTGTTCACCTCTTTTCTAACTATCAGATCTCCATTTTGCATTATCTTACCGACTGCTTGATATCCACGTCTCTATTTTTAATCGTCTTGCTAACTATTTGACACCCAAATCCCTATTATTCATTGTATTACCGACCACTTCTCACCAAGATCTATATTCTTCATCGTCTTGCTATTTGAACTTCATATATCTATTCTTTATAATTTTTATATATCTGACATCCATATCGTTATTCTTAACCAACTTAACAATTGAGACTAAATCTTTTATTCTCAGGTTGGAAAGAAATGGTATAGTCAAGGCTTCTTATTATAAACAAAACATGATCATGCTTGTATAAAAAATAACTCACAAATTGAATATTTAGTTCACTGTTTTATATTGTCCCGACAAGTTGATAAGTTTCCATGTTTTGTATCGTTTAGAAACAGGTTTGTTTAAATAACGTTATTGTTGTAAGGCCTCATTCAACCAAGTGCTAACAATGTTACTAACTCGGTACAGGATGTTTTAAAGTGAAACAAAAGGATGGCGTTAAATTTATCAGTAATCAAGTGCATTCTAAACTACGATTTTGTAACCTGCTCAACGCAATACCTTTAACTCAGTCAATAATAAAACAATAATATTGATTTTTTAAATAATAATACCAGTACCTGAATGGCGTTGACCATATTTAATCCTTGAAACATTTGAAAATGTGTCTGAATGTTTGTCGTTTTCAACACCAAAAAGTAATGATATTCTACATGATTACAAAGTTTCAACAAATCCGTTCGTTTTTGAATAAGATATAAAACAAAAGTAGTGTACAAAATCGGTCTCCATGGTAACAAATATGATTTTTTTCGTGAACTTGCTGTTATCTTTGACATCGGCCCTCCAAATATTAATCACTTCTGAGTTGGGTCATAGTCCAATTGTATACTAACTTTCGTTCAAATCTACCCAAATGTTTTCGAGAAATATTGCTGATAAACACACACACACACATGGATGCAAACATAACCCCAGTTTACCTTTGATTTCGGTAATAATAATGATGTTGAAACTGCTTGAACAATAGCAGTATGATGTTTAAGCTCCATGTAACAAGAGCTAAATTGAGTAATTAATATAGTACCAAGTAGGTAAGGTTTAAAACTAAACCCATCGTAACAAGGCACAACAAATAAATAAAATAAGATTCGTATTATTCTCAAATACTTACCTCAACCTATCAAGTAGTAAAGTTTGAGTGGGGCATCCTTACTGAAAACAGACTGCAATGTAGTAGGAGACATTCTATGAACATCCAGTTTTTGCTCGTACATTTTGAGGAATAATGTAGTTTTACATAACCAGTCCTGTAAATAAAATAACTCAAGACTCAAAATGCTTACGAATTAGACATACTTTGAATAACGATGAAAATATTTTAGTAAGACACTAGAAATCAAAACGCATCCTGCAGAGTTGTGTTGTTCTTTGTGTATCTTAAGGTATTTTAAAATAATACTTTGAAGGCTTATATAAATGAATTAATGGCTGTATTTTCATTCCTTATATTAAATACCAGTGGGTAATAACAATTTTCTTTTAAATTCTACAAAGTTTAAAATATTCTTAAATTACTACTTACACCTATCACACAAATTTGATAAGTAGTAAACATCTTCAACTTGGAAGGTATACGTAAGTGATTAAATTATTATAAATTACACAAAGTCATTGTATTTAATTTACACACGAGCAGTTAAACCACTTAAATGGACTAGACGTAAGGTATTAATTAAACTACTGAATAACTTGCACATAATGTGAAATGTAACTTTAAAAGTACATCAAGAGGTACACACAAGCTAATAGTTATTAATAATACATACAATAGCTTTGTTGTACAAATTACATTAATATTGACTTAAGATCAAAGCAAGCTACCTACTTAGAGTGATTCTAAAAAAAACAACAAATAAACCTTTTAATAAGTATAGATAATTAAATGTCTTTTTTTAACGTTTTTTTTTTATAAAAAGTATTATTTTCGGCCTTAATCTCAATAACATCTCAAGAGGCTAGACCAGCCTAGGAGATTCAGGTTAGTCCTAAATACGTATATTAAGTTGATAATGCGAAACAAAATCTATAACTAAAATTTACTAATAAATAAATATTTAAAAAAGTAATATAATTAGATAATATAGCTAATATTATTAACGAAACTACCAGTACAGAGACAAAAGAGGGTACGTTATCTATGTAACACGAAACGAACCAACTGTTGTCTCTAAGCGCTCTCCGTTTCACCAAACTTTTACCACACGTTTAAAATATATTAATGAAATCTCATATAATCCTAAACTCCACGAAGGTGCAGTTCATAAAAACTTCAAATACAGTACATAATTTACATGACCAGAATTATTGTTACGTAATATTTGAATTTACATGGCCAACATTACCATTAATAACGCTTAAATGTTACGTTAGGTGTCATATTTACTTAAACTACACTCTTGTACACGTGTAGTGCAGTAGTTCAGAAACCACCGACTGGTTCTATTTAACTCGCGTACGCAGAAGAATCAGGGTTAGGGTAGTAGTATTATCAAATAAATCTGTGGAACAAAGTAAAGATTAGAAGCATAACTTTACTGATAAAAGATGTGTCGTTAACAGCAATTAAGATTTAGAGAGATAACAGAGATGTTCGCGCCCGCGTCGCGCTAAACATGCTCACCCTCCCAGCCGTGGGGGTGTATAATGTGACGGTCAATCCCACTATTCGTTGCTAAAAGAGTAGCCCAAGAGTTGGCGGTGGGTGGTGATGACTAGCTGCCTTCTCTTTAGTCTTACACTGCTAAATTAGGGACGGCTAGCACAGATAGCCCTCGAGTGGCTTTGTGCGAAATTCCAAAACAAACAAACAAATTATTCAATAAACAGCAGCACATAATGTATAAAAAATGATTGTTTGTATTAGCACAATCAAGTAGCTGCCGTAAGAAGAATCTTTTTTTCTCATAAAATGTTCACTTTTTTTCTAAATCTTTCAGTGCCATACTATCAAAAACAGCCCCATGTTTGCTTACCCTAATTACTAAGCCTCTCACAGGTTGTAGAGTAACATGAATGTTCCCTACATATTGTTTAAGTTTTGTTTTTCATTTCAAGAATTTAATTCAGATTTATATAATAATCTCATGTGAATATACATTTAAAATATTTATACAAAACTTTATACCTGCAAATTGTACTGGCCAAAATACCTACGAAATGTAATGTTAGAAACTTTCGACTACAAAATTTTACTTTTTCTTCGCACAGTTCGGTTCCAACTTTAACATCTTGTCTCCTTAGTTACTATATGCAAATATTCAATAATATTATAGCTCCATTTTATTGTTGTCTTTAACAGTCTGTATTGGTTAAAAGCGTAACAATACTCGTCAATAAATTGTTGTGTAAATACGTGACGTAACCTAAAGAGAACGTGTATGTTTTTTTATAGCAAAGCCGCACCAAACTGTCTGCTGAGTCCACAGGGGAGAATCGAACGCGTGATTTTAGTGTTGTAGATCCGTAAACTTACCGCTGTACCGAACAAAAAGGAAAATTAATACAAAAATATAAAACAGATAAGTGAGAGATAGCAGTGGGAAAAATCAGATGTTCAAAGTTGAGTTATAAAAAAGACAATTTCTCCTTTAAAGGTAGTTAACAAATTATACCTAGGTTATAAATAAAGGGTTGTTCTAGAGTAGGTGTGTCAAAAGAGTTTTAGTTTACTATGTTTGATGTTCCATGTTTGTATAGAAAGTGTTCTGTTAAGAACCACTCAACAATAACATTCCATTACGTCACATTTTAGCTTATCAGATTTGTCTAAAGACACTGTTGGTTTGTTTAAATTTGGCTAAATGCTACACGAGGGCTATCTGCTATCGCCGTCGATAATTTAGCAGTGAAAGAAAAGAGGAAAGGTACCAAGTGATCACTACTCACGAAACACTGTTTTACAAGGAAATAATTGGATTGACCGCTACAGCATACCGCCCAGTCACGAGTCATAGCCCATTGTATAGCTTTGTGCTTAATTCAAAACAACAACATCCTACCTAAAATTGTTATTTTAACTAAAATAACTACCTGATCAAAATATTGCTTGTTGTTGTAAACTCAACCACATTATCAATGCCCCTTAATTGAGTATCACCCAACGTGAGAAAATGTTCCATACACAGCTGAGAAATTGAAATGTCGTAAACATTTTAGTAATGATAATACGACACCAGGTGAACCATCACAGTGTATTAAGTTGTTGTTAGTAATGATAATACGATACTAGGTGAACCATCACAGAATATTAAGTTGTTGTGGGTTATATAATTATAATTATGAAACTTTACTAAAATCACGAACAAAAAGCAAAGTTAATTAATAATACAACATAGTATGGGCTGTATATTAACAACTGTAGCATGTTACAACGTTGAATAAAAATATTTTTGGTAAATTCAATATATAGAATTACGTCATATTTTTTAATCTTACTATAAGATGGTGTTTATATCTGTATCTATCTACAGAAACAATAAATACATCATAGCATATCTATAAAATGTCACCACAAATCAAAATCTATTTAAAAATTCCCACATTTGGTATTCTATATTCATACAATTATAACACTAAATACGATACTTATAACATTCCTTTGTTTGAGATCGATAGAATGTTAAGTACCCTCCTTGTGACAAGAACCCAGCTTTCACTTGGACTAAACCTGAAAGTTTGATTGTATCTTTATTGATGTAACTTATAGTTATAAGAAATGGTGTGTGCTTTCTTACAATGAAGCCAAAGGGAATCCAACCCCTAATTTAAGCGTTGTAAATCCGGAGACATACCACTGCACTAGCGGGGTGCTTTAAGAAACGCAGTTTAAAAAAATAAAACAAACTTGTTTTTATCAATAAACAGTAGCAAGTTTAACAGATGACCGTTTCTATCAAAAGACTCCCAACAATTTCATTATTGTCTTTCTCAGTTTGTATTGAGCAATACTTGTCAATCAATTGTTGTATATATATGACGTAAGGAAAATAAAGACAGAAATATAAAACAGACAAGTGAGGGATAGCAGTTGGAAAAGACAGAAGATGTTCAAAGTTGAGTTTTAAAAAACAATTTCTCCTTTAAACTTTTTCAACAAATTGTAGCTAGAGCATGAATAAAGGGTCGCCCTTCGCGATTAAGTGTATAACCGTTTGTTGGTGTATATCTCAGAGGAAAAAGTTTGAGATGTGACAAGTCATACATGTCGTCTGTAGATTTATATATATGTGTGTTTATACATATATATATATGTATTATCCAGTCGTAATATGTGAAAAATAAAAATAGAAAGAACCACATCCAAGAGTACCATTGTTATTCTTACCCGAAATGACCACTTAACCAAAAAGTGGTTATTCTTGACCACTTTACCAAATTTAATATCCTTATCAATGATCCTTAAATTATTACTTAAGGAAACATTACAAAGATGACCAGATGATTAAGGCGCTTGATTCGTAATCTGAGGGTCACAGGTACGAATCCCATCACACCAACCATGCTCGTCCTTACTCCCGTGGGTTCGTGATAATGTTACGGTCAATCCTATTATTTGTTGGAAAAAGAGTAACCGAAGAATTGGTAGTGGGTGGTGATGACTGGTTGCTTTCTCTTTCGTCTAACACTGCTAAATTGAGGACGGCTATCGCATATAACCTTCATGTATCTTTGTGTGAAATTTCAAAATCAACAAAAATGCTTGAGAAAACTTAATAACAAAAGTGTTGTAGACATTTGTCTGATGATGAGAAGACACCGTGTAAACCATCACAGTATATTAAGTTGTTAGCGTAATTGTTGTAAAAATAATTACCATAAATTTACTAAAATCACGAAGTAAAAGCAAAGTTAATTAATAATACAACAACATAGTATCGGCTATGTATTACCAATTGGAGCATTATATAGTGTTGAAGATATATATGTTTGATAAGTCCAATATAAAGAATTAATAACGTCACATTTTCTAATCTTACTATAATATGGCATGTATATCTGTATCTATCAGTGTATGTGACCGAAACAATAAATAAGTTATGGCATATCTATCAAATGGCACCACAAACAAAAATCTATTTAAAATTTCCACTTTTGGTATTCTAGATTTAGACAATTACAAAAATAAGTACGATACGTATAAAATTCCTTTGTTTGTCACAGATATAATTTTAAGTATTCTTCTTGTAACAAGAACCTGGACTGAACCTGAAGGTTTGATTATATTTTAATGATGTAATTTATAAGTATAGTTTTAAGAAAAGAAAAACTGGTGGGTTTTCTTTAACAAAGTGTAGCACATTTAAGAGATACAAAATGACTGTTTGAATCAGCACAACCTGAACACGTTTCCCCTGCAGTATTTGCTGTAAACTGAATCTTTTTTTTCGGAAAATTTTTACTTTTTCAAAGTTTTCCAGTACGACGTGATGTAAAACAGCCCAGTAATCGCTAACCTTCTCATAGGTTGTAGAGTAAAGTAAATGTTACCAGTTGTCTAACTTTTGTTTCTCATTTCAAGAATTTAATTCACATTTAAAATATTTATGCAAAACATTATACCTACAAACTGTAATGGCCGAAGAACATGGGGAATACGAGGTGAGCAGCCTTTGACCATAAAGATTTTGTTCTTTCTTCGCACAGTTCGGTTTATATTTTAATATTTCGTCTCCATAGTTACTACATACAGATATTTAATAGTATCGTGGTTCAACTTTATTGTTTTATCTCACAATTTATATTGGTTAGAAGTGAAACAATACTGCTCAATCAATTGTTAAATTACGTAATGAAAGAAAGGGAAAATGAAAAGAGAAATATAAAACTGAAAAGTGAAGATTTTAAAAGTAGAGTTATACAAAAGACAGTTTCTCTTAAACTTAGTTAACAATTTGTACCTAGAGTGTAAATAAAGGTCGTTCTTCACGATCACGAATGTAACGATTTGTTGGTGTAAATCACAGAGAAACAAGTTTGAGATGTTTCTCTTCTGTAGATTTATTCTGCATATACAAGTTTAAACGTATATATATGTTTGTATTACATGAAATATAAAAATAAAGAGAACCACGATTGTTTTCTGATTAGTTTGTTTTTAGCAGCATCTATTTCTGTGTTTTAAAGTTGAAAGGATACACAATTTTCTAGTTGTGATAAAAACAAACTGTAATATTGTGTGATACTTTACAATAAGTAAGTGTTAAAGTAAAAGTAATAATATCAAATATATTGTTATTGTGTGTTGTTTTTATGTTTTTGAACATCGGTTTAATTACATGTACCGTCCATTGTATCTGTTTATTTTTGTATTTATTTCGTTAACGGGTATAGCTTCCATTGTATTTATCTTTTTTAAGATCTTTGGTTTACTGTAAGATAGAAACTTTAAATTGTTTTAGTTTTTATGTTTCGTTTCAGTATATTAAATGTTCTGCTCGGGTGGTTTTGTGTTGTCCATACGTATATAATGAACTGATGTGTTCTGAGATGTGAAAAGGTCTTCATACGTACACAGACACACATAAACTGGGTTTCATGTATTTAGTTACGTGTTATTGGGGAAAAAACAAACACATTTTTTTTAATCCATGATGACGAGAAAAACAACTTGTAAAGAAAAGTACATATTTTAAAACGGCTGGTATTGGTTGAGAAATTTATTTATGTAGAGGAGCGAACAACTTTTCGACCTTTTTCGGTCATCGTCAGGTTCACAAAGAAAAAAAAAGAAGTAACTGACCAATAGCTGACCACATGTTTGAAGGGGTTGTGTAAATATAATCAAACATCTAAGCATGCCCTCTACAGAAATAGATGCTACTAAAACAAACTAATAAAAATTTTGTGGTTCTCTTTATATTTATATTCAAACATCTAAGCACGCTCTTTACATTCCTACACTCAATTACACAACACTTGTAGCACTTGTAAGTACTTAGGGTGCTCAACTAGCAACCTATGGGTCACGTGCTGTAGTGTGAGTTTTAATATCTAAGTGTAACATTAAATACTACATACATGTCATTAGTCAGTCTTTGAAAGTGAATTAACCTATTAACGACTCAATGTATTCCAAATTAAAACGGGCCCGGCATAGCCAGGTGCATAAGGGTAATCTGAGGATCGCGAGTTCGGATCCCCGTCACACCAAACATGCCCGCCCTTTCAGTCGTGAGGGCATTATAATGTTTCAGTCAATCCAACTATTCTTTGGAAAAAGAGTAGCCAAAGAGTTGGTGGTGGGTGGTGATGACTAGCTGCCTTCCCTCTAGTCAACGCTGCTAAATTAGGGACGGGTAGCGCAGATAGTCCTCGAGTAGCTTTGTGCGAAATTCAAAACAAACAAACCAAGTCAAACACACGTGCGCGAATGTCATTAAATTATGTCTTTCATGATATAAAACACTTCATTACACAAACAGTCTCTGACACTGACATTAAGTACCAAATAAATCTCTTTAGTTATTCTTTGGAACAGCTTGAACTTATTAATGACTCGTTTTGGTACAAATCAAAACACACATTTAGAGGAGATTACCTTTAACAGCGCTCTGAAGATCATGGTGTGGAAGTGTTTATGATTGTTTAATCTTTCCAAGGATTAACATGTTGCTGGTGGTCCTTCTGTTGATTGACAACGTGAACTATTTCAAATGATGTGCTTCTGTGTCATCAGTGTAAGTTATAAACAACATAAAACGTTAGTTTTACACTTCTGCATAATTTATCATTGAAAGAAACTAAACAAAATAAAGTAAAACAAAAAATATAATCTATAATACTGTGACATTATGTTGAGTTATCTACATTCTATTTGAGAACGGCTTTTATTGATAAGGAGAGAACAACGTTTCGACCTTCCTAGGTCATCTTCAGGTTAAGAAAGAGAGTTTGCAAGTGACCGTTGCTGGACACAAGTCTTCAGGACGACAGTTTCAACAGGTGTGACAGTTATTAATTAGTATAGATATAAAGATGTTCCTTTATATTGGTTTAATTTTGGTTTTAGTTTCTGTAAAAGTAGGGCATCTTTCATTTTACGTTTGTTTATATTTGTTTCCATACTTAGTATCTGGGTGTTTTCTTTGGTAATGTTGTGTTTATTTGATTTGCAGTGTTCAAAGACGTGTGAAGGCGTTTTTTTGTTGTTGTTGTGCTTTGAATCTAGTTTTCATTTTCCCGCTTGTTTCTCTAATATAGAAGTCAAGGCAATTATTGCATTGTATTTTATTGTTGTGTTTGTCAATGCAGTTTTTACTCATAACAGACTTTAGTTTTGTACCTGGTTTTTGAATAAATTTGGTGTTTACTGGAATGTTGTGTTTTGTTATAAGGTTTTTCCAAATGTTGATTATTTTTTTTGCTGATGTCGGGAACATGTGACATTCAGCAGCATGAGGTTTTGTTGTTTATTGTTGTTTGTTTTGGTGTGTGCGTATAATTTTTTCCACGTTTTTTTTAGGAAATTTGTCGATAAAACGTTGTTTTATTTTGTTGATTTCATAGTTAATTTTATCAGGTGAACATAGTTTTGTGGTTGTGTTTATTTGGTTTCTTAATACGTTGTTTTTTGTTTTGTTTCATGTGCCGAGTCCCAGGGAATGTATAATCCAGTATGGGTGATTTTTTTGTGGATTTCTGGTTTAAATTTCATTTCAGTTCTAGTGATCTTGAGGTTAAAAAATGTTATTTGGAGAGTTTTTTTCTGTTCACAAGTGAACATATTGTAGGGGTGAATAGAGTTAACGTAATTGAAAAACTAAGTGTGTATTTTGTGTATGTGAATTCAGCATTTGTATCATCAACGCACCAGTACATTGGTGGGTGGAAGGCTGAATTTACCGCTTGAGATTCAGTCGGTGTTATAAAAATGTTGGCTAGAACTGTTGACATGGGATTCCCCATACTTAGGCCATTTATTTGTTGGTAGTTTTGGTTATTGAACATAAAGTTAATTTTGGTGGTAGTGAATTCTATAGGGGGTTGCTAATTGGTTGCTGGAGATATGTATCAATCCCGTACCCATTTATACTGTCGTCCCTAAGACATTTGTACGGCAACGGAGAGTTGAAAACTCTTTTTACTAACCAGAAGATGACCTAAGAAGGTCCAAACGTTATTCTCTGCTTATCAATAAAAGTGTTAATACCCATAACTGTCGTCCCGAGATACATTTTTATTTCAATTGAGTTTCTTGTCATCAGGAATTATGTATATTTTCACTTATCTTTCAGATTTGAACGTGATAAGAGTTATAAAGCTACTTTTATTCTTTTTTATTATTTTGTTTTATTTCCATGATGTTTTTATTTGACACTAGTTCCATCTATCCGTGAACCTTCATCACTAGATCAAGATTTCCAGTGAGTGAAATTAATGTTTGATAATCTTGTATACATGTTACTAACACTCCTGAAAATATCAAAATCATACATATACATTAATCGTAAGATCTTTGTAGTGATGTTTTAGTACGTCTATCTACCCGACTAAAAGTTATCTATGAATATCTAATTTGCTTTGTTTTGTTTGGGGAGGCACAATGTCAAAGGTGAGCCATTAGTGGACCTACTCCCCTTAACCATCAAAAGGCATCGTTAGATATTGTAGATTCATTTATAGCCTCAACTGCAAGTACAATAGAAATCTATATATCAGTCGAACCTATTAAAACAAATAAGTTTCTTTAACACCCCTTCCCCCTGTTCGACAGCCTAGACTATATGCAAGTTTAACAGTTGTAAACATACTCGCATCATATATAGAACACCTATATATAATTTAAAAACATGTTTAACTGACGCAGAGTTAAGTCTTTGAGAGCACCATATTAAAAGGATTTTATTCTAAGAGTAATCTAAGAATTCCAACTTAATACCTGATCTTCACATTATCGTTTCGTTTTGCTTTTGTGATTTCGCCAGAGTGAATAAGTGATTAACATGTCGTCTTCTTCCAGAAATTACTACTGGAACAATGCATAACTAACGAGTGTTTCTTTAATCTTCCACTTAAACTTTCAGAAAAAATAGTAACAGATGATTAAACTAACAGACATTACTATCCGGATGTTTAATTAAAAACATTTAAGTCTATCATGACAATAAATTTAGAGTTAACATATTTGCATCTTCACGATAATTCTTCAGCGTTATTTCCGTTTTTCTTTAAATAAGAAAATACAATTATTAGATCACACTATTTCACTAGTGTTATTTTAAAATTTGCCATTCATCGTTGCCGATACGACGCCTCTAATCGTTCTTCTAATATCCAGTCTCAAACTCAAACTAACGTGCCAGGGGTTTAGTTTAGAGAGAGAGAAATCAGAAGAGTTCTCTCTCCAACTGGGGTGTTCAAGAACGTTGTGGTTCCTCTTCGTCCCCTTTCGCGAGTTATTAGGATTTTTTTTTTAAATTCTTTTTTTGGGTGGAGGCAAAGGCAGCACCGGAAAAAATGGCCGGGTCCCGTCCCGAAAGGAAGAAGTCAAGTAAATATGAACATGGCTACAATTCAATTCAAACGACCCAACTCAGGGTCTGGCAATAAATTTCCCTGGGCTGGGATCTAGAAATCCAATGCCTTAGTATTTGCTGTGGTGGGAAACGGGAGTGCCCCGAGAAAACCCACTTTCACAGGACAGGCGTCGAAAGTTTTGCCTGTCGTGTTCCCGATATATCCCGAGTTCTACTCTACCTACCATCCAGCATACATTCTTGCGTCCTTCCAAGTCGCTAACTACGCAACGAGTCACGAAAAACGCCTTAAATAACACTCATGGGCCTTTTCACTGTATTCTAGAGCAACAAATAGAAAACATAGCTCTCATATTCTGACGCAAAGTTTCAACTTCTACATCTTTATTAAGCACCAAACGTATTTAAGAGTTATTAACATTTGTTTTTATAAAAGGTTAAAGGAAAATTGTTTAACATGCTTGACGAAAAGTCAAAAGAACATTTTAGAAATTTTGCGGAAGTGCACAACCATATAACAGCTATTACCAAACTTTTGTATTGCGAAATAATATCCCGTATCGCCATCTATTATCTCAAACAAGAACAAAAAGAAAAATCCTGTTGCATTATAGCGCCATCTATCATCACGAATATTATTTATAAAATTATAAAAAGGAAAATCCTGAAGTATTAACTAAATTTAAGTTTTCCCGATATACAAGCCCAAACTATTTAAAAGTTGTCTTTTAAACAATTTAGAGTTATAATCAAATATATCAAAATCTAGTTGATTGTAAACTTGTTTAGACCTTGTCCTACGTGTTCAAAATTACGAACAAAGCTCTTTCAAATATTTGATTAATTTAAAAATTATTAACCAAAACTCAATCAACGAGAAAATGAACATACTTTTTAAGTTTACTCGATAAAATAGGCAAAATAAAGCAATATTACTTTTACGTTTATTTCGGAAATATAGCACATTATGACAAAAATCACACAAAGTTCACACTTCTACGTTAGAAGTGCTTGTAATAATTCACCATATGATTATACAAACAAATCCACAACTCGCAATGATTTCAAAATATATTCTTTTTCAGTACAAGTACATTTAGTATTTCTTTCCCTCCGTACATTTTGTTTTACATATTAAACCACGTATTGTTCTTCTTGAGGACAAATAATCCACTCGAAACAAAAGTGCATCTCGGAATGGTTAACTTGAAAATATTTTTGGAAGATTGAAACGTTGTTCTCTGCTTTATTAATAAAATGTTAAAACGCATAGCAGCCATGTTTTGTTTGTTTTATAATCTGTAATGATATATTCTTACCTGCAAAAACATGTTAGCATACATTGTAACATTGAAAGTGAATAAAACAGGTCAGCAATTAGCTTCACTTTGTTTAGTGTAATTATTTATTTTTTAAAATAAATTCAAGCAATGACATGAAAAATAAAATTATTTCCTTATTTTGTACAACTTATTATTTACGAGTTCGTAAAGATAATATATATTTTAAAACTGCACCACAACTTTAATTATATCATGTTATACCTTCAATTTGTTCATTAGTTCTTTTCAACATAAATTTGGTTTTATACCTGACTCATAAGAGCATGCTTGTAATCAAGTTAAATTTCTCAATTCACACAAATGCATGTTGTTACGCAATGATTAAGATGACGCAGCATGCAGTCTCCTGTCCCTGTTACTAAATATTACGTAGGGTGAGTCATATTCTGTCAACACAAAATGATAAACTAAACTGTTTGTTTGTTTTGGAATTTCGCACAAAGCTACTCGAGGGCTATCTGTGCTCGCCGTCCCTAATTTAGCAGTATAAGACCAGAGGGAAGGCAGCTAGTTATCACCACCCACCGCCAACTCTTGGGCTACTCTTTTACCAACGAACAGTGGGATTGACCGTCACATTATACACCTCCACGGCTGTGATGGCGAACATGTTTAGCGCAACGCGGGCGCGAACCCGTGACCCTCGGATTACGAGTCGCACGCCTTACGCGCTTGGCCACGCCAGGCCGATAAACTAAGCCTACTGCAGCTAAAATTACTTTCCGATGCACTGCAACGAGGGAAGGCAACATGCGTGAAGTACTGACAATAAAGTAATCAGGTGACCAAGGACTTACGACTAACCTGAGGTGTTTATTTTATTATTTGAGACAGAAAACCCTAACCAAAACAGAATAACAGGACTGATCCGCCGCCAGGATCTACTGCAGCCCACATCTGAACTTGTAGACCAGAGTTGAATTACAATAATTTTTTTTCCAACTGATATGCTTGGCCGGAATAGCCTACGACAACGTTTCTCATCCTCCATGTTTACTACTAAACGCAAGAGTAAAAAACTCAGATTGAAATAGCTAACATTCCCAAGCTATTGGCAACGTAGATAAGAAAACTGTACTGATTCGAGAATGAACAGGGCCTTCGCTTAACTTTTTTAAGGAGTCAACAGAGCTCACAGAACAAGTATTTTTAGCGGTAAATCCTATAGTTCATTTAAAATGTACTCTTTCGTGCAAATTCTTATAAAATTACGGAATAGAAAATTTTACGTAAATTAAAAGAAATGTAACAGAATTTGTATTGTTGTGAATTCGTATTTCATATGTACAAGTCAAACCATTTTATTTTTTTCAAACCACTTATTTTAATTCACACATGATCTTTAATTTTTCCCTGAAGCATGGCACAACAGTAACTTTCTGTTTCCCTTTGAAGAAAATCTTTACGTCACTGTCAGTGTAATCTAATTTTGTTCCTACATAACCCTTTACCATCTAGTTGATATGTATTTGTGAATAATATGTCAAACACATTTAGTGAAGAGATGGAAAAATCATACCATTTACATTACCACTGACTTTATAGCAATTAGTTCTTTCACATCTTAAAACAGTTGTTAATTAGTTGTTCGTGAATATGAATTTGTAGTAAGCAAATTTCTAAAATTAACAACACATGGAAAACATGTAAATAGCTTTAAAATGGTTAGGTAATGGTGAATTAAATTTATATTGATGTCCTTTTCTAATCAAAATAAATAATGAAGGTATTTCTTTTGAGGATCATCCACATTGTGTGTGTGTGTATAAAATAAAAAGGGGGGGAGGAAATGGAGCAATGAACATGAAAAAGAGGAAAATATGTTACAGGTTCAAATGCTGTTTGTGAAGTTAGGTCTACCAGTGATCACAGTCTACAGCAAATCCTACAAAAGAAATGAACTGATCTGTTACTTACATGACATTTACAACATGTTAATATTTTCCTACATTGTACTTTTGAAAGATTCTTATCTCTTCTCACACTTCCCATCTTTCTATGTTTGTTTGTTTTTGTGTGCCTAATCTTGATTTGAAAATTAGATTATACTGCACAGAAAGAACCAGCTGTATCAAAAGGACGTGTTGAATCCCTCTTGATGGAGGATTTTCACATTTTCATGCATGCTGTCAAGCAGCAGTCTTGTGTAAAAATATGTGAAGGCAGGTGAGAGTATCAAGGCTAGCAAGGAGTAAATATTTGTGCAACCAGAGGGCAGTACAAGTAAAAAAAAATGTAAGAGGTAAGAAAAGATCCAATGATTGAACATGTTATAACAATATCATAAGATCTCAGGTAAGATATTATATCTGAAAAGAACCAATGATAGAACATGTTATAACAATATAATAAGATCTCAGGTAAGATATCTGAAAAGAACCAATGATAGAACATGTTATAACAATATAATAAGATCTCAGGTAAGATATCTGAAAAGAACCAATGATAGAACATGTTATAACAATAAGATCTATCTTTGATATAACATACATGCATTTTTAGCAGAATATAGTATCCAATTTTAAGTATTGCTGCTGTAGTTCTGTTTTATGTCAAGAATATATGGCATTAATTAAATTAATATATTCAAAATATAGCAATACATATTAAACCAAATAAAATAAAACATTTGACAGTACCCAGCCATATTGGCCAGTATTGATACAGCATGAAGTGAGGATGGGTTATGAAGAAACAATGTAACGATACTACCTCATTAAATTAACTTTAAATAGGCTTTAAAAGGAAGAAAAATATATCTGACAGAAAGACTCAACTATCTGCACCAAACATCCCATAAAAAGTTAAAATTAAAGTAAATTTAGTAAAATTCATAAAAGGAAATTAAGGTAAAACAAAACAAAGTTATTTACATTTAGTCTAAAACATTAAAAGAAAAACTACAGTTATAGAAGTCATAAAGAACTTTCTGCAGAATAACTGTAATTATCATAACCTGCTAGGAAGACTAACAGGAAAGTAAAGAAACCACCTAAAGTTGGCCTTTCCAGTTCTGGTTCTGAGTCATTTGATGTTATGGCCATTTTCAAAAAATAAAGTAATAAAAGTTTTAAAAGACATGCAGCAAAATTTTAATAATAACTCACCAGGATGACTAACGGGTAATTCAAATAACAACGATAGTCACCTGAAGTTGGTTTTCCAGTCCTGGTGTCGAGTTATTTAACGTTACAGCCAGTTTCTAATTTCAAATCGAACTAATTGGATTTGGATTCTTAAAATGGAACTACATTAAAAAGGTTGAATGTAGAAATTAAAACTCTTAAATGGCATTAAAAATATTAATGGTCACTAAAAACTAAAACTTTACCAAGATGGACAGTGTCATCATCACCAATAACTAACGTCATGGATAACATGTTTAAAATGGTGCTGTTGTTGAGAGTTGTAACAATAGCAAGATAGTAAAATGTGGCTTATTGTGATCTGAGTGTTACACAGACTACACACTGGTGCATCAGTTCCAGATAAATGATTAGTTAAAAAACTGTAGCCAATGCGTAATCTAGTTAGAACAACTTCCTCTTTCCAATCCTTATGGAAGCAAGACGGCCAAAGTTCAATATAGGGTTTTATTTGGAAAAGCTTGTTTTCACATTGCTCACTTCAAGTCGACTACCAGCTGGCATGGAGCAGAGCCTTGAATACAGGACCATAGTCCATGTATGGAACAGGCACATTGGTGACAGTGCCAGAGCAAGTAGATTTAGCTGTGGTGTTGGCTAAATCCTGTTCCTGCTAACACCAACGTGGCTTGGAATTCAGAAAAACTGGACAGAAGTAGATGTTAAAGAGAAATGGGCCAGTTGGTTTTGAATATTGGCAAGAACAGGGTGTGAACCAACGTGAAGCGATTCCAGGGCCAGTAGAGAACTAACCGAGTCAGTAAAATAGTGAAGTTGGAGTACTGCTTAGCTTTAATATGATCCAGGACAAGAGAAATGGCATACAGTTCAGCAGTGAACACAGAAGCTGCAGGGGAGATTCTGCGTGCAACCACCGAACCACAACAAACCATGACAGAGCCCACAGAGTCAGCTGATTTTGAATCATCTGTATAAATGGCAATAGAAACACTAGATATTCGGCAAAAGCTTTTACCTAGAGTATAAGCGATACTCCAGGTATCAGCTACTTCCTGGTCATCAGAGAGTAAGATTGAGAGGGAACAAAATTATATTGCCCACTGACCTTTCAAATCTTGTCCCATTTGACTTTGGAACTGGTGGTAGAAGATATGCTGGTTGTGAACTTAATTCAAGATTCCTTCTGGCTTTGATGTCTTACCCACCAAGCATGTGCATGGATCCGCTGGAAAACGATGTGGTGTGAGAGTGTGGGATACCAACGAAAAGTATCCCAGGCTCATTTTGAGTCATGGACAAGTATATAGTGGAAAACGTGTCAAGGTTTTAAGAATACATTGAGCAGCTGCTTGTATAATACAGTGGCTGCTGCCACACAGTCGTCTATTGATGGCTTACACACAAGGGCAGTTCTGCGAGAGCAGTGAAAGAGGGCCAGTTTGTCTGATCCAGCTTCCACCGGGGCACGTGGGTTGGGTGGCATTGACCACAGTCAGTCTCTCTCATAATTATAGGAAAATGATCACTGCCTCGTAAATTATTATCAACCCTCCATGAAAAAAGGGAGAAAAATAAAGGGGAGCAAACTGAGAGATCAGTAGCAGTAAAGAACTGACTAGGTGGATGAAAATAAGTAGAAGAACCAGTATTGAAAAGAGAGAGGTTGTGATCAGAGAGCATATGCTCTACAGAGGGACCCCTCCTATCAATATCCTCAGAGGGGATGATGTCCATTAAAGTCCCCGAGGATTAAAAAAAGGAGACAGCAGCTGTTCAATGTGAGTACCAAGGTCTGATTGATCATATGTCTCTCCAGGTGACAGAAGGAGAGAACAAACAGTAATGGTATGACCCAAGGAAACACGGATAGCTACGGGCTTCAAGGGTGTGTCAAGTGGTAAAGACAGAGTGGATACATGCTGATCACCCAAAATTGCCACCCTTCCATGCACTTATCCATCACACAGCCTGTCATTTCTGTACAAAGAACACTGCCAAAAGGTGACTGTATCAGCAGGTTTCAGAAATGTTTCCTGTAAGGGAAGACATACAAGATGGTAGGAAACAATCAGTGTTTTGATGCCATCCAGATTAGAACATAAACCTTGACAGTTCCGTTGTACCAAGGTGACCATTTTTAATTATGTGTCGGCAAATTGGGTAGAGAATCCTTCTGTTTATGACCACATCTTTTTTCCTTACTGCCCTTATTTGAGGGAGGTCTTTGCTGTTCGAAGGGGATTCTAGTGACTGAAGATGCAAGTGAATGATTGTTTTGCACCTTGAGGTGGGAGAAGAAGATGTATCTGAGGAAATGCCTGTACCCGGAACTAAGGGATGTGGATCTTGGGGTTTGGTGGAATGTATGTAAGGGACAGAGATGGGTGTTGAAGTTGACCCATCAACTTTTTTAGCAATGGAGGTCAAAAGGCTTTTCACTTGTTTTGAGAACAATTCTTTTGGAGGCACAGAGAGATATGTATGCACTCTCACTGTAGTTGTGGAACGAAGTGCAGCAGCATATGTCCACGATAAAGTGGTGGAGAGCAATTTTCGAGCCTCAGGATAACTAATGTTATGAATCATTTTCAAAAGCTGCACATTTTTATCTTCCAACTATTTAAGGCAATAATGAAAGTAGGACGGGTGAGAGCCATTGCATTTGATGCAGTGAGGATCCATTTCACACTCATAGGCATCATGGTCCTTGCCACAACGAGCACATGTCAGGGAACAACAACATGACATCTTTGAATGACTGAACTTTTGACACTAGAAACATTGAAGAGGGTTTTGAATGTGTGACCATACCCTACAATTAAAATAACCTGCCTTAATGGTGACAGGTGGTCATAGTGATGCAAATGTCAGAACAAGGATACTGGTTGGCATTGTAATTCCATCTTTGCGACTGGAGATACGCCTCACTGCAGAAACTCCTTAAGTGGAGAAACCAATGAGAATCTCTGACTCGGGATATTCTTCAAATCCCTCTCAACAATAACTCCTCTGACTCGGGATATTCTTCAAATCCCTCTCAACAATAACTCCTCATGATGAATTCAAATTAGCATGAGGTGTAACCTCAATAGGTATATCCCCAATTGCCTTTGAATTCAAGAGCAGTTCACTGTGTTAAAATGTGAATGTTTCCACCAATATGCCACCAGATCTTTACTGACTTTGGAGAGCCAGCAAGTCTCTCCAGTCCCTTCTGAATAAAAAAGTGGACATTTGCCCTAAAGATTTGTTTGAAAGATGTTGGTGGTACAGATGTTGAAGATTGCTGCTCAGAAACTTCAAGACAGTTATTTACCTGTAGACTGTTTTGATTTAAATTTTTATTTGGAAAATTCATAATAAAAAAAGGGAAATTTTAGTGCCAACTGACCCCACCCACCGTGAAGACCTACGAGGGGATGCATTAAAATGTGAAACAAGAACACTGCAGCAATGCCAGGGTTTCATGAGCACTATACCCAAACACCAGCATCAGATACAACATCCACAATGTCTGTTTAGAACATCCAACACTGGTACTTGGTTGACCCTAACCCAAGTGCACCACTCCAAGGCAGCCCACCTTCAGGAATTCAAAACCATAGTGGTGTGTTGGGGTTGGACCCCTCAACCACCAGGATCATCTCCTCCCCTTCACAGGTTGCCACACATGGGTGGATGTTCAGATCCAAGAGGAGGTAAACTGAAAGAACAGAATCTTCCCTAGGAGGTCCCCTCACCACATACTGACAGACAGAATGGCAAAAACATTATAAACACAGCACTAGGTAATAATAATAATATAAGTTAAAGTCCGTAGACACATGACATAACACAAACACAGTACTGCATAATAACACCTTAATAGCTAGAATTTCATAGAAATTTGATACTACATAAACATAGCACTAGATAATAATGTCTTAATGGTTAGAAGTCCATAGAACCATGACGTAACATAAAAACACAGCAATCAATATTAACATCCTTTATCCATGACCTATGACAATTACGGTCAGTATTATTTAGTGATAATCTGAAAAGTATAGCTATTTATGACCAAGACAAATACATTTTGTATAAATAAATTAGAACTGCACATGACCAAGGCAAAAACATTCTGTACAAATAAAGTAGAACTGACATGACCAAGAGAAATATTTTGTATAAATAAAGTCCATGACTGACAGTTCATTACAATATAGTATTACCAGCTGATAAGTGCCTATATGATCTTATGAAACACCCTATTTCTACATAGCCTGTTGAAACTAGTAGTAACAATCATACAATTGAATGCTAGTGTGGAATTGGACTGACAGAATCACAGCTGTTTGGGTAACATTTGTCACAAAGTGGAATCCAATGAAAGTAAGATGTTAGGGATCCTGGGAAATAGAGACAAATCTGTAACTAAAGTACGCCTTCTCCTCATAAACCAGCAGATGTGGTTAAAAAATGGCCAAGGGACAGGAAATTACTCCCTAAAGAAAGCTGTCTGAGCATGTAAAGAATGTGAGAGAAAAGCATTGGTAGAAGTCATAATACTGGCCCATAAAACGTCCTCCAGTGGATAAATGGAATGGGCAGAAAAAGCAAATGTGTTGAAATTGGTGAGATGTAACTTAGAAGATACCTCATGTGTAAAAAACCAAAAGTATGTAAAATGTACATTTCAGAACCATCTTCTATGAGAATGGGAAAAATTGAGGAAAAGTGAAGGATCCCATTGGAAATACGGTCAAGATGATCACCACAAAAGGAGGTAAAGTGGGTCAAATAACACTTCCAGGCCTGACAGACCAAACCAAATTATCAGATTAAAACTGATTGCAAAGGTGAAAAATACATGGAAAAAGAATCCTTTCCTAGCACCCAGAAATATAGTAGGAAAGAACCTATAAGGATATAAGAGGATCTAAAGGGAGAGAGAAAGTTCTACGAACATGTTAACAACTCCAACTTTTGACATCAACATAGCAGCAGCAAAATATAGTTCCAACAGGAAGTGGAAAACCAAGAAATGTAAACAGACAAGAAAGATATATAGTCTATCTCTCCTATCACATAATAAAACAGTAAATCTCACAGCCCAAACCAGAAAACATTCAGGAAATAGGAGAAATTAAATAGTCCCCTTCCACATACATGGTAGAAGTACACTCAAGGGGGGAGAAGGAAAGTCCCAACATTCTCACAAATCCAAATGATTCATGGAAGAAAATGAGTCAGATCCATGTTGGGCTCTTGAGTAACCTATATAATAAAGTCAGAAAACAAAATCCAACTTCCACCCAGCCTCAACAAAAATACACAACTTCAGAAGCCTAGGAGAGTGTTTCCATCTCTCAGTGGATAAAAACATAAACAGCTCCAACTAAAATTGTCCCCACCACAGAGAGACACTAAACAACAAAGGTATGAGAGGTCTAATTAGCCACCATGCTGACAAGAGTAATAAAAGAATTCATACCCACAAATATCATATCTAATACAGTTTTTTATATATATGTTGATTATAATTACACTGAAATCTACAAGGCATAACAAAATTCACAAACCATAACTTCAACATAGAAAATCACGATCTATGCTTTGTCAAGGAAAAGTGATTACACTATTTAACTAAGGTACTTTTTACAATACTTGGATAGATGGCACATTGATAAGGGTGGAGAAAATTGGAACTCAGATGTTGCCAAAGACATTGAAGTGGGTCAATGTTTAGATAATCATAGCATATGTTGAAGAATAGCTATATTGTCAGCAGATGGTAAGGATGTTTAGAAAGAATAACTGCATCTGCAAGAAGAACAAAAGTGCATCATCATTTCTATCTTTGTACAAGGCTTTAATGAGTAAAATATGTAGTAGGCAGTGTATAAAAATGTTCAGACAAATAAAAGAAACTGACCCAATTCCACTTTTTCACATCATTAATCAAATAAACCCTTATGAAGATGGATGTGTCTGAGGATCACATTAGGCATATAATGCTTTAAGAATTTATAAAAGGCAATAGCAGAAACGACATTAAACATGGTAAAAATACAGTATGGTTAACATTCATGAAACTTATTTAGATTTAACTTAGTTCTTAAATCTATATATGAATGTTGGCAACCAGTATTTGATGGTGATTTCTTTGATAATTTGCAACTCCTGGATGTTAATCTTGAGAGCAATTTATGTATTATTTGCATCTTTAAAAACATATTGGTTAACCAACTCTTTTAAGACCAGGAATTTTATATTTCTAAAAACCAAGCATTATTATGAATTTACGAAAATACCATGGTTTTATACTTGATTTATTTTATATTTTATTACAGAAAGGCTAAAACATGTATTAGTTGATTCAGTATTACAAAATCTCTTATGAAAGTAGTCCACAAAGTCCATGGGAGGTTTATTTTTGAAAGACATCCTTTTTGTTAGGATGTGATAATAATGATAATTCAAAGTAGAAGACTGAGAGTTAACCTCCAGGTTAAAATGCACATGAACAAATATTAATAAAACAAATTATCTATTAAAAATTATGACTTTTCATGTGCAACAGTCTTGTAATGTTTAGTAAAATCTACCAAGTTTTGTGAATATACACTGAATATATTAGAAGTTACTAGCAGGTAAATTAATGAGTACAAATAGTTATGGGTTTGGCCCAATGGGCCTAGGCAGTTTCAGTAAAGTTCATGAACTAGTATAAAAAATTATGAACTGAAACATTTACCATGGAATGATAAAATCTTATATCAATATATATTAAAAGTTACAAGTTTAGATTATAATGCTCCAAGTCAACTACCAGCTGACACAGAGCTGAGCCTTGATTACAGGAACATAGTTCATGTATTGGATAGGCACAGTGGTGATAGTGCCAGAACAGATAGACTTAGCTACGGTGTCAACAATCTCATTCCCGCAAATACTAATGTGGCCCAGTATCCAGAAAAACTGGATAGAAGTACATGTCAAAGGGAAATGGGACATTCGGTTTTGAATATTGGGGAGAACATGGTGTGAACCAACATGAAGTGATTCCATGACCAGTAGAGCACTGGCAATTTGAGTACTGCTTAGTTTTACAAAACCCAGGGCAAGAAAAATAACATACAGTTCAGCAGTGAACACAAAAACTGTAGAGGGGATTCTTCGAGCAACCACAGAACCACAACAAACCATGGCAGAGCCCACACAGTCACCTGAGTTTGAACTGTATAAATGGGAATAGAAGAATGGTTCAAAAGATGTTCAGCAAATAGCAGACAGTATTTCCAATCAAGCATGTCTACCTTAAAAAATGGTCATATTTGGGAACTGTAAGAAGCCATGGTGGGATTGGTTGACCAGTGGATACAGCAATGGTATCCAAGGATAAATATGAAAAATTATTTTGATTTTATAAGTCTATAGCTGCCGTTCAATATACCTCATGCTCGACGACTGATGTGAGAAATGAAAGTCATCGACATAGAGCCCATTTGTAACAGTGAGAGAGAGTTATTCAGTAATGGCATTAATTTTTATACTGAAAAGTGTGAAACATAGAACACAGCTTTGAGGGACTCCAAGAAAAAAATGGAAAAGTGTTAAACCCACACAAACTTGGAATTGCCTGTCCATTAAAAGTGTTCAATAAAAATGGCAAATGGCCACATAACCCATATATATGGAGGTCTCGCAAAATGCCATACCTCCATGTTGTATCATAAGACTTCTCAATGTCAAAGAACATTGATACAAGATGTTGTATCAGGTGGTCCATGGTTGAGTGTTGTCAGCAGAACCCACACTGGGTGGGCAAGAGGAGGTTCTTTGATTCAAGGAACTAAACAAGACAAGCACTAATCATCCTCTCTAACATCTTACAGAGACAGCTCGTCAAAGCAATTGGATGGTAGTTTGAAGGAATCTTGGGATCCTTCCAAGGCTTAGAAAAAAGGTAGGTGCCAGGCATTAGAAAAACATTTTCCTGCCAGATCCAGTTAAAAACAATTAGAAAAATAGCAAGAGAAGAAGATGATAGATGGCACAGCATGTCATAGTGTACATAATCTGGTTCAACCAATGTACTGCCAGACCAATGAAGGGGCAGTTTCAGTTCCACCAGTGTAAAGGGACAATTATAGTTATAGAGACAATCACCTCAAAATGAAAGAGATGATTGTTCAGCCCAAGTCTTGATGGCTAAGAAGAAGGAAGAAGAAGTGTTAGAGACCTGGCAAAAGCTTTTACCTAGAGTATCAGTGATGCTCTGGGTATAAGTTACTTCTTGGTCATCAGGTGGCAAGATCAAGAAAGGGACAGAATTGTATTGGCCACAGACTTTTCTAATATTGTCCCATATGACTTTGGAACAGATGGTAGAAGATATGGTGGTTCTGAACTTAATCCAAGAATCCTTCTGGCTTTGACGTCTTATCCACCTAGCATATGCATGGGCCCGCTGAAAAGCAATGCAGTTCAAGAGTGTGGGATATCTTCAGAAAGTATCCCAGCCCCATTTTTTGAGCCTTCAGTTCCACGTGGCAGGCAGGATTCCACCATAAACGAGGATATAGTGGAAAATGTGTCAAGGTTTTAGGAAAACACTGAGCAGCTGCTTGTATAATACAGATAGTTGCTGCTGCCACACAGTCATCTATTGATGGTTTACAGATGATGACAATATTAAGCTCTGCGAGAGCAGTGAAAGAGGGCTAGTTTGCCTGATCCAGCTTCCATTGGGGCACGCTGATCATGTGGCTTCGACCACAGTCAGTCTCTCTCAAGATTATAGGAAAATCATCACTGCCTCGTGGATTATTGTCAACCTTCCATGAAAAATGGGAGAATAATGAAGGGGAGCAAATTGAGAGAAACAATCATATTAAACATTTTAATGGTTAAAAAAAGGCAAATGACAATCTCATTGTATGTGAACTAATTTTAAAATATGATAATTATTTAACATAATATATTATAACACTTGGAATACACAAACACTTTTGAAAGTCAGAATTCATTTCATCTTCATTTAGAAACTGTGGAAGCAAAAGAGCACATTTATATTAAATCAGTAATTTAGTCTAAACGTATTACAAGCTCAATCTGTTTTATAAATAAAATACTATTAGCATGCTGAAATAGTTCCTCAGAGCAGTGAACTTTCATATTAATACAAAGTAACTCCTTTGATTCTCAACATAAACAAGAACCATAACTTAAAGTTTTGAAGTACAGGAATAGATCTACAGTTTAAATTCACAAACAGCAAAATAATGTTTTTGTTATTTCAGTGATATTGAGAAACAAAAAATGTGTGTGATACAGCATTACATTTTTCTGTTGATGTATACACACCCTGTACCAGTGTGGGAATTACAAAGACATGTGGGGGTCCCAACTGTTGCACCATAATAAAATGTTTTGCAACACTGTTGGGTAAATCCACTTGTCGTACCAAACAGCTTTAAATGTCAAGTCAGATAAATCCAATGATGGCATCCAAAGAGTTTAAAAAAAATCCCACTTGCCAGATTATAAAAAGGTTGGATGAGAAAAAGCATAGACTTGCAAACAATCTGTACACTCGTTAAGGTCACTTCACTTTCTCTTACAATCCTGTTCTTATTGTGTAAGAAAGGATAGTATTTATTCAAAAGTATTCAAAGAGCTACTAGGATTACTTCATGAGTAGAAGAACTGAATCATGGGGATGGGTTAATCATACAGTCTAAGTTCAGTTGAAGTGCACCTTATAAGTTATATTCAAAATTGAACTAAACTTTATTAACACTTTTCAAACTAAACTTTATTAACTATATGTTAATAAACTGGACATTAGAGCATATTTATAATTAAAAGTTTTATATTATCTGATGTTCATGATTTAATATGCCAGTTATGTAGCTTTGTGCTCAGCAGCAAACAAAGTAACATTTTTATTACTTGGATAAATATAATTTCCAAAAATAGAGAAAGTTGTTATCTCTATTTGCAATTAGTTTATTATTATAGTGGCAATTGATTTAGTTATAGTTTTGATTAGACTGTATAAATCTAATCAATGTAAACACTGCTTGAAGGTAACCAATTACATTTTCCAGTTCTAAACAGTTCTCTCAGTTGTTTAACATGCAAGTGACACTACAATACATACTACAATAATGTGAAGAGGGAACCTTGAAGTCATTTCCACATAGACCACAAATTATTTGTAGACACTAGAGGAGTATATTTAATAAACAAACAATATTGTCATCCCAAACTGAGACAAATACCCTAATAATACAATTCTATTTATACGTATGATGTAACGTAGGTTTTCCATACCTACTGAAAGAAATCCTCTTACTTTGTAAACATAAAATTCAACTTCCAGAAGAAACTCACTTCCTTCCCCCCAAATCAAATACACAACAGAATGTTTCAAAAATTTACAAACAATCACATTTAAATACTTTTTTCTCCATAACATTACTTAATTGTTTCTAGCTTCATGATAAGAACAGAAATAGTTGTTCACATTTGCACAAGATATTGAAAATTTGTTTACTGACTACAAAACTTGGTACCAACAGAGACCAATTCTGAATAATTTTAGTTGACAAGTTGACTTGTTCCCAAAATTCTGCTGTCATACCATGACTGAAAGCAATGATGAAAAGACAGTAAAAGATCATACTTATGATGGATGTTGTGAAATAGTATGTTTCACCATAAAACCCATTCTTAAATTGTTTAAAATCATAGAGTGTATTTTAATAAGCTAATTAATTTTCTTTGCTCTTACAAAAAAAATAGTAAATGTGTCACAAATTAGCCTTAATATTTGCAGAACAAGTGTCTAATCCTCCATAAAACTCCTCTCCTGTTGATCTTGTCAGTGAAAAACATTTTCCAAATTCATGTTCACTCATTAAACCTTTTAAATTAAACACTTTCTCAAAAGCATCATCTTATCATCACAGTAATCACTCTAGTAGGTCTCAAGTCTTTCCAAACATTTGAGTTTGTTTGATTTTCATTTTATAAAATTTCATACTAACAACTTTAGTTATACAACATGAATGTGCAACCTGTTTCTGTCAGTATTTTTATCACAATCATTGATATGTATTTATGAAACTAAATACATTTAATGAAGTTAAATAGTGCATTAAAAACAGCAAACCTAAACCTCTGACTAATTATACTTGTTTGTTATAACTCAAAAACATGTGAGAAGTTGTGGACTTGAGTACCCACACCTTTCTCTCCTAATTTCTAATTCTATATCAATTGCTACTCTTTATTTCTTATGTTAAGACTGGCAAATAGAGATTAAGACTGATAAATGGTGCATCCCCACTGCAATGTGGGTCCTATTTCTTAGTCACCTCCAATACCTGGGGTACATATTATGATCCCACACTGTAGCTTGTACCCTGGGATATTTTCAGTCAATGCAGAATTTTTTTTATTTAATTTGTTTTCCAGTTATAACAAACTAACACATGCGTCATTTTATGATTACTGATATTCCATTTCTGCCTTTACAAATGCATCATTAATGTAAGAAAAGGTATAACTTGCAAATGTTTAGGTTTCCCCATTTAATCCCATACAGTTCATCTGAAGTATATAAACAAGCTTTTGATACATATAAATATCACAGGACCCAAAATAAGACACTGATAAACTTAAAGTATAATGGTTATTCTAATCAAATGATGCATACTTTATACCATACTCTTCTTCCTACGTAATTAAGTTTTTATTCACTTCTGGAACTCTTCCAACTAATACAATAATTTAGTTTCATGTAGAATGACACAAAAACATTAAAATGATGAACATCAACAGAGAATGTATAATGTATAAAAACTATAAACCTCACAAACAATATTATAAGTTGGTAAGAATATAAACACTTTATTAATATTGTAAAAACTTCTAAGTGTCAAACATTATTGTGCTGTCAGTAAAAATATTCAATACTAAATATTAAGCTATTTGTTAGATCTCAAGCATGAAACAAGAACATCATAATTCATGGTTTAATTACAAGTACTCAATTAACAAAATTAAAATCATAAAACATTAGAAAATGGCCCTGTAAATATCATAATACAATATATGTTATTCATTTACTCAAATTATTGTTAATATAGTTTTCTGGGATTCTTAACTTACGTTCTACTCGTAATGTGAGGGTCGCGGGTTCGAATCCCCGTCGCACCAAATATGTTCGCCCTTTCAGCCGTGGGGGCGTTATAAGGTTATGATCAATAACACTATTCGTTGGTGAAACGTAAGCCCATGAGTTGGCGGTCGATGGTGGTCACTAGTTGCTTTACACTGCTAAAGTAGGGACGACGAGCACTTAGCTCTCGAGTAGCTTGGCGCGAAATTCGAAACAAACAAATTCTTAATTATTACTACATTTTTATCACATTGTTACAACTTCCTTCGCGCTTTATTACTACTAACTTTACAACTAAGATTATAATTAAATCTAAGCCTGGTTACAAGAGGCCTACATATACATAACAAGTTGGTGTGTCACTCAAGTTTCCAGATAGCTAAATTTGGCTCGAAATCGAATAAGACATCCAATTTCATTCAGTTCGAATCGGATTCTGAGTTATAATCTATCTTTTCTTCATTGTTTAAGTGTCAAATATGTCCGCATAATGAAGATATTCTAGTAATAGCAGATTAATAACATATTACTGTAGTGATTCATAAAAAAAAAAAATAACAAGATTCAAATGATTAACACTAACTACAAATTTCAATGACTACACTTACAAATTATATCCTAACTTTAGCATGCCGCCTCATCTTCACAACTTTCACCTTTGAATCAGTTTGACCAATAACAGTCAAGTAGCTTTTGTGACGACTCCACATAGACTACATTTTAAAGAAGCATCAAAAACAAATTAATAAATGTGTTTCTTTTGAATAAACATATTTGTAAAAACTATGTGATTTGAGAATAATTAATAATTATAGTTTTTTTTCATTTTCAAACTGTGATACATGCATGTACACACACAAAATTTAAAGTTTCGTTTGTTTCAGAAGGTTTTACGTAAAGTTATTGTTGTTTTGAATTAAGCACAACGCAATCCGTACTCTACCTCACCAGAAACCCGGTTTTTATTCTGGTTGGTCTGCAGATATTCCGCTGAGTTACTGGGGGACGAAAGTTACATTCCCCAGGTGAGGTTCGAACTCACAACCCCGGCATATCCCACAAGTACTATCTTATAAGTACCAATGCGCTAACTAATTGCGCCACTGAGAATTTATAAACGCCCTTCTAATCAAATAAGTTTCTACGCATAGGGTATTCGAACCTGCAACCTTTACATTACTAGTCAAGCGCCTTAACTACCTGGCCACAACGAGCCGAGAAACTTTATTTACCACTTAAATGTTCTCAATAACACATACATGTAATTGTTTCGTGTATCCTGGAGCGTTCCTTTGGTTGTTACGGTGGGGACACACGACTCCTATAGTTGGTTATTGTTAATAAAAGAACTTATTACATAATTATGTGTTGTTTGTCAAGTCCAGATTTATATACACCTCTTGAAAATCGAACCTTGTTTACGTTTATTTATAATAGTGTTGGTTTTCAGTGATTTACAGCTACATTATGGCAGGTTACATGATCTGAGTCTGTGTAGAATGGGGCATTTCCTGGTGGTGATAATATTTCTTTCTGTAATATGTTCTCACCATGCACAGAAAGTTGGCATTTTTACATACGTAGATGTATATGCAATATGAAAAAATGACAGATTTTATTGTACAAGAACTCTAAAGTTAGAAAGCGTGTGTGAATACAGCTAAGAAGGAATTAAAAATAGGCTTTGTTTTCTACATGGTAACAAACTATGTTGATAATTCACAAGAATACTTTTATGAGAAATGAATTTTGCACTGACTTTCTTCACTTGAAGCGTTTTGAATTTATATTACAACGTCCATCTAAAAATACGAGTTTATTATATTCAAAGTGACTGTACAGTATCTTGTGTGCTGATGAAGTTGTGTAGGCTCATACATCAAAAAATAATTTTAGTTTTCAGTTTCTCTTTTTAATGTACTCAGCTAAGAAAATTTGTAATTCAATAACATAACTTTAGCTTTACGATATAATATTTATTTTGCATGTAAAGTATATCTATTATAAAGAGCAACATAAGCTATAAAATATATAAAACCGAAACTCATGCTTCAGATAATACAGATCATAATGTTATGAAACCAAGCATACATAAAATATTACTGTACATTTCTCTGTAGATCACTAATAAACATGAGGCTCAGGAATCTGACTGTGTTATTTATTAGTAGCAGTTATTTTGATTGTTATTAGTTTTATATTTCTGTGGGTCTTATGATAGGCTTGTTCCCATTCCAAAATATTAGTTCACCTGTTATAGGATACTATATTTGGATTGTATGCATTCCTAAATATTAGCTTGACCAATTGTTGGAAGAGTTAGTTACATGCATGTCACGTGAGATCTTATCAATGCAATAGAGATAGTACTCCACCTTTAAACTGGATTAAACGACTGATCGCAATATAACATATTCATGCTTTAATGTCATCTATTGGTGTGAATTAGTAATAGTTGTCTCTGAAAGAAAACTTTAAGGAAAATATGAATTTTAGTTTGCTTTATGATTTTAAATATTCAATTAAGCTATACCTGTGGATAATTTCTTTAAAGTTTTTCTTGATTTCATTTTTTATATTGTTATTGTTAGTGTATTTCTATTCGTTATGCTCGTTCAAGTTGTTTTCAGAAGACACCAATGAAAGTGACTTAGGCGTATTGTCAATCATCCCCATTCGACTTATAATTCACAATAGAAAATGTAAATAAATTGTATTTTAGAAACTTGCAGACACCTACAAAACTAGGTTATCAACACTCTCCCTGTCCACTTCAGAATATTTAAAATTATTACCACTAACTTATCATTACAGCAAGAACTACAAAAATATATATTTTAAATCTTAACACAAGAGCTACAAAAATAGAATAATTAATCACATTAGTTAGTTGAATGTTACTATTAAAACTGTTTCATTCTTTCACATATTATACTTTAAAGCATTCTTCAAAATTAAAACTATTAGTTTGTTGTTCAGGTCAACTGAGTCGGAATGAGGTCAAAGCAGCTGTTCGATTATAACTACTTGACACTGATGCTCTGACAAATAAATCAGGGTAGTTCTATGACACTTTTGTTAATTCAGAAGGTGGAACAGTGAATAGAGAAAAAATATATATTTTTTAAAATTTTATATACATAATATGTAAAGCGACATGATATTTCGGTGAGAATACGAGTTATCATTTCCATATTAAATGATAGACATTTAGAAAGGTAGTTACTGTTTGACAGACTTGTAATAATCATCTCTGACAGAAATATGACCTTCAATGTTGTTCAATAGTTTGTGTATTTCAATCCATCTCAATCAGAAATGTCACTTTTCCTCGTGAGGATAGCGGTAAATTTTCGGATTTATAAAACTAAAATAAGGGTTTCAGTTCTCCTCGGTGGACACAGCTGATAGCCCGAGGTGTTTTTGCTATAAGAACATACAAAGAAAAATGTTATTTACATTTAATAAGCTTAAAATAGTGTTATACACTATTTTTCTCCTTCAAACCCCAAAGACCGAATAAAATGTAGTGTTACAAAATACAATAGATCTAATACTAACGTCTTATAACAAGTGTAATTAATTATAATTGTGCTTTGCCAGCTTGAAAACAAAGTTCACATAATAGCAATTGTTAGTGTAAAGAGTTTTGTTCTTAGTAAGTTAAAACAAGATAAAAACTAAATAAAGTTTTAAGTATCAACAGGCTGCTTGGTTTATCACATGTTCTTCAACTTGTATAAAAACTAACTTGCACTTAAATAATATTTATATATATACACACATATATTAAGTTATAATATTGTTACTTCATAACGGCCTAGCATGGCCTCGCGCGTTAAGGCGTGCGCTTTGTGATCTAAGGGTCGCGAGTTCAAGCCCGAGTCGCGCCAAACATGCTCGCCCTCCCAGCCGTGGGGGGTTATGATGTTATGGTCAATCCCACTTTTCGTTGGTAAAAAAGTAGCCCAAGAGTTTCCGGTGGGTGGTGATGACTAGCTGCCTTCCCTCTAGTCTTACACTGCTAAATTAGAGACGGCTAGCACAGACAGCCCTCGAGTAGCTTTGTGCGAAATTCCAAAACAAACAAACAATTACTTCATAATCAAATTTTTGTTAACTGTACATTATTAAAATTGTCCATTTTTACTAACCTTTTTTTTCTCAAAAACAATTTTTATTTACAAAATTTATATTCATTGTTAAAAAATAATTTAACTTTGTTCATTAATACAATAAGTTATTATTTTTTGTCTCCTTCGGTTTGTGTTTACAATGCATCTTTTAAGAAAGCCGAATTTTTATAGAAGTGAGTCGGACTTAGACACTTCTGTTCGCGTCGAGAAAGAGACAATAAAGTTGAATCTTGTAACACAGAAGGTGTTGGAAGATCCAAGATTCGTGTCACGATATACTACTGAATGCTGAAAACTCCAATTGTGATACGTTTTGATAGAAACATACAATCCCAATATTCGGTTAAGAGTAACTGAATTTTATTATTGATGCCTCTCGATTCCATGAAGGAACACAGGGCCGCAATTTCTTGCGAATTCATTAACAGGCTGGTTTTTAAGTGAGTAGATTGTTAGCCCACCGCACAAACCCCAACCAGGAGGAGAAACCTTAGCTGTCTTTAATTTTGCAGTGTAAGACTAGAGGGAAGGCAGCTAGTCATCACCACCCACCGCCAACTCTTGGGCTACTCTTTTACCAACGAATAGTGGGATTGACCGTCACATTATAACGCCCCCACGGCTGAAAGGGCGAGCATGTTTAGCGCAACTGGGATGCGAACCCGTGACCCTCGGATTAAGAGTCGCACGCCTAACGCGCTCGGCCATGCCGGACACGTAACTGTAAAGACAACGGTTACTACTGTCTGGCTATCCTTCATCTAGTAATCATTTACAAGCCAGTGATAGCTATGGCTAAAGTTTTGGGGATCTGTCCTAGTTCTTTCACCCATGTATTGCAAAAGATGTCATCAAAATTGAAAATACCAAATACTTACAAAAGTACTTTTATTACCACTTAACTTAACCATAAACTGATACTTAACCCTACACAAGTACATATGTATTTACTTATTAACTACATACTAAAACATAACCTTACAACAAAAGTACTTTAATACTTTTCTTTCAAACTTCATATGTGGACTTAATTTTTATATAAACACGATAACGTTCTTTGTAACATATCACATTAAATCATCGACCCATTTAAATTCTGAAAATTTATTAACCAACTTAATAAGATATGGTTTAATCACACAGTTTATTGTTGAACAGTTGATGGTTGTCTTCTTCACTCTGAATGACAACATCTACATGTATGTATACAGCTTGTTCCAATATTCTGATCATGTATGACGTCACAGTCCTTTCGACCAACCTTTACTTTACTGCCTCACGTGTTAACATTTAATTACACCTATTATTAGGCTGCGTTACAGCAGCCAGTAAGGGTTTGTAAATGTGACAATATCTGGAATACATTTGATCTAATTCGATGTAAAATCCAGAGAATTTGTTTCCTTCTTCTATTTACTGGTATTCTGTTTTCAGAGTATAGGGAATTTCTGTCGACACTCAAAGATCCATCTCCCGGTAACATAGTGGTATGTCTGCGAAACTTGAAACCGGATTACGATACTCGTGGTGGGCAGAGCACAGATAGCTCATTGTGCAGTTGTGTGTTTAACTACAAACAATTACAAACAAAAACTTGGAAGTCTTTCTGATGATTGTCAGGGCATATTGATAGCGCATAGAGACCCTTGACTATCATTATAAGTGTTGGTCTTGGTTTTATAAAAAAATATAGTTCATTTTTAATATCGAATTTTGCTGCTAAGTGGGGGGAAAGGTAATTCATCAATTATATTATACAGTTTTTTCAACTACACCGAACTTTTCTGTTAATGGGTAATTTTTATTGGATAGAGTTGGATGTTTGTTTTCATCTATTTATAAAAATGTAAATACCAAACGAGCTTCATTTGAAAAGGAGCGGCCCAACCAACCACCACCTCTTCATCTGATGCCTCTTTCTGCATAAATTACTTTTCATAACATATCTGTTAAAATCCCGTTAACTTCACAAACAGTATTGGTTTCCATAACTACCTGTTCATCGTTTTACATCTCCTACATAAGTTCTTCGTTTCATTACATATTTATTAACATGGATGGACATGTATGTTTTTTATTATTAACCAAAGACTTAATTCCTAAAAATGATCAGTCACGTGCCATCTATAAATTCACATGTTTTAGTTATAAGAGTCGGTCCTACAAACACTCACATTTTGTTATACATTGCGTGAATATGGAGACAAAATAAGGTGTTGCTACCATGAATGAAAAACTAAGGATCAGTTAGAACCTGGTAGATTGAGATATGTAGTTCATGATAAACAACAGCTAAGGATAAGTTAGAACCTGGTAGATTGAGATATGTAGTTCATGATAAACAACAGCTAAGGATCAGTTAGAACCTGATAAATTGAGATATGTAGTACAGGATGAACAACAAGTAAGGATCAGTTAGAACCTGGTAGATTGAAATATGTAGTACAGGATAAACAACAGCTAAGGATCAGTTAGAACCTGGTAGATTGAGATATGTAGTACAGGATGAACAACAAGTAAGGATCAGTTAGAACCTGGTAGATTGAGATATGTAGTACAGGATGAACAACAAGTAAGGATCAGTTAGAACCTGGTAGATAAAGATATGTAGTACAGGATGAACAACAACTAAGGATCAGATAGAACCTGATAGATTGAGATATGTAGTACAGGATGAACAACAGGTAAAGATCAGTTAGAACCTGATAGATTGAGATATGTAGTACAGGATGAAAAACAGGTAAGGATCAGTTAGAACCTGATAGATTGAGATATGTAGCACAGAATGAATAACAACTAAGAATCATTTAGAACCTGATAGATTGAGATATGTAGTACAGGATGAACAACAGGTAAGGATCAGTTAGAACCTGATAGATTGAGATATGTAGTACAGAATGAATAACAACTAAGAATCATTTAGAACCTGATAGATTGAGATATGTAACACAGAATGAACAACAGCTAAAATCAGTTAGAACCTGATAGATTGAGATATGTAGTACAGGATGAAAAACAGGTAAGGATCAGTTAGAACCTGGTAGATTGAGATATGTAGTACAGGATGAACAACAAGAAAGGATCAGTTAGAACCTGGTAGATTGAGATATGTAGTACAGGATGAACAACAACTAAGGATCAGTTAGAACCTGATAGATTGAGATATGTAGTACAGGATGAATAACAACTAAGAATCAGTTAGAACCTGATAGATTGAGATATGTAGTACAGGATGAACAACAAGTAAGGATCAGTTAGAACCTGGTAGATTGAGATATGTAGTACAGGATGAACAACAGCTAAGGATCAGTTAGAACCTGGTAGATTGAGATATGTAGTACAGGATGAACAACAGCTAAGGATCAGTTAGAACCTGATAGATTGAGATATGTAGTACAGGATGAACAACAGGTAAGGATCAGTTAGAACCTGATAGATTGAGATATGTAGTACAGGATGAACAACAAGTAAGGATCAGTTAGAACCTGGTAGATTGAGATATGTAGTACAGGATGAACAACAGGTAAGGATCAGTTAGAACCTGGTAGATTGAGATATGTAGTACAGGATGAACAACAACTAAGGATCAGTTAGAACCTGATAGATTGAGATATGTAGTACAGAATGAACAACAACTAAGAATCAGTTAGAACCTGATAGATTGAGATATGTAGTACAGGATGAACAACAGGTAAGGATCAGTTAGAACCTGGTAGATTGAGATATGTAGTACAGGATGAACAACAACTAAGGATCAGTTAGAACCTGATAGATTGAGATATGTAGTACAGGATGAACAACAACTAAGGATCAGTTAGAACCTGATAGATTGAGATATGTAGTACAGGATGAACAACAAGTAAGGATCAGTTAGAACCTGGTAGATTGAGATATGTAGTACAGGATGAACAACAACTAAGGATCAGTTAGAACCTGGTAGATTGAGATATGTAGTACAGGATGAACAACAGCTAAGGATCAGTTAGAACCTGATAGATTGAGATATGTAGTACAGGATGAACAACAACTAAGGATCAGTTAGAACCTGGTAGATTGAGATATGTAGTACAGGATGAACAACAACTAAGGATCAGTTAGAACCTGATAGATTGAGATATGTAGTACAGGATGAACAACAAGTAAGGATCAGTTAGAACCTGGTAGATTGAGATATGTAGTACAGGATGAACAACAACTAAGGATCAGTTAGAACCTGATAGATTGAGATATGTAGTACAGGATGAACAACAGGTAAAGGATCAGTTAGAACCTGATAGATTGAGATATGTAGTACAGGATGAATAACAACTAAGAATCATTTAGAACCTGATAGATTGAGATATGTAGTACAGAATGAACAACAACTAAGAATCAGTTAGAACCTGATAGATTGAGATATGTAGTACAGGATGAACAACAGGTAAGGATCAGTTAGAACCTGGTAGATTGAGATATGTAGTACAGGATGAACAACAACTAAGGATCAGTTAGAACCTGGTAGATTGAGATATGTAGTACAGGATGAACAACAGCTAAGGATCAGTTAGAACCTGATAGATTGAGATATGTAGTACAGGATGAACAACAAGTAAGGATCAGTTAGAACCTGGTAGATTGAGATATGTAGTACAGGATGAACAACAACTAAGGATCAGTTAGAACCTGGTAGATTGAGATATGTAGTACAGGATGAACAACAGCTAAGGATCAGTTAGAACCTGATAGATTGAGATATGTAGTACAGAATGAACAACAGCTAAGGATCAGTTAGAACCTGATAGATTGAGATATGTAGTACAGGATGAACAACAAGTAAGGATCAGTTAGAACCTGGTAGATTGAGATATGTAGTACAGGATGAACAACAACTAAGGATCAGTTAGAACCTGATAGATTGAGATATGTAGTACAGGATGAACAACAGGTAAGGATCAGTTAGAACCTGGTAGATTGAGATATGTAGTACAGGATGAACAACAAGTAAGGATCAGTTAGAACCTGATAGATTGAGATATGTAGTACAGGATGAACAACAGCTAAGGATCAGTTAGAACCTGATAGATTGAGATATGTAGTACAGGATGAACAACAAGTAAGGATCAGTTAGAACCTGATAGATTGAGATATGTAGTACAGGATGAACAACAGGTAAGGATCAGTTAGAACCTGGTAGATTGAGATATGTAGTACAGGATGAACAACAACTAAGGATCAGTTAGAACCTGGTAGATTGAGATATGTAGTACAGGATGAACAACAAGTAAGGATCAGTTAGAACCTGATAGATTGAGATATGTAGTACAGGATGAACAACAACTAAGGATCAGTTAGAACCTGATAGTAGATTGAGATATGTAGTACAGGATGAACAACAGGTAAGGATCAGTTAGAACCTGATAGATTGAGATATGTAGTACAGGATGAACAACAGGTAAGGATCAGTTAGAACCTGATAGATTGAGATATGTAGTACAGGATGAACAACAACTAAGAATCATTTAGAACCTGATAGATTGAGATATGTAGTACAGGATGAACAACAACTAAGGATCAGTTAGAACCTGATAGATTGAGATATGTAGTACAGAATGAACAACAGGTAAGGATCAGTTAGAACCTGGTAGATTGAGATATGTAGTACAGGATGAACAACAAGTAAAATCAGTTAGAACCTGATAGATTGAGATATGTAGTACAGGATGAACAACAACTAAGGATCAGTTAGAACCTGATAGATTGAGATATGTAGTACAGGATGAACAACAAGTAAGGATCAGTTAGAACCTGGTAGATTGAGATATGTAGTACAGGATGAACAACAACTAAGGATCAGTTAGAACCTGATAGATTGAGATATGTAGTACAGGATGAACAACAAGTAAGGATCAGTTAGAACCTGGTAGATTGAGATATGTAGTACAGGATGAACAACAGCTAAGGATCAGTTAGAACCTGATAGATTGAGATATGTAGTACAGGATGAACAACAGCTAAGGATCAGTTAGAACCTGATAGATTGAGATATGTAGTACAGGATGAACAACAGCTAAGGATCAGTTAGAACCTGATAGATTGAGATATGTAGTACAGGATGAACAACAGGTAAGGATCAGTTAGAACCTGGTAGATTGAGATATGTAGTACAGGATGAACAACAAGTAAGGATCAGTTAGAACCTGGTAGATTGAGATATGTAGTACAGGATGAACAACAAGTAAGGATCAGTTAGAACCTGGTAGATTGAGATATGTAGTACAGGATGAACAACAACTAAGGATCAGTTAGAACCTGGTAGATTGAGATATGTAGTACAGGATGAACAACAGCTAAGGATCAGTTAGAACCTGATAGATTGAGATATGTAGTACAGGATGAACAACAGCTAAGGATCAGTTAGAACCTGGTAGATTGAGATATGTAGTACAGGATGAACAACAGCTAAGGATCAGTTAGAACCTGGTAGATTGAGATATGTAGTACAGGATGAACAACAGGTAAGGATCAGTTAGAACCTGATAGATTGAGATATGTAGTACAGGATGAACAACAACTAAGAATCAGTTAGAACCTGATAGATTGAGATATGTAGTACAGGATGAACAACAAGTAAGGATCAGTTAGAACCTGGTAGATTGAGATATGTAGTACAGGATGAATAACAGCTAAGGATCAGTTAGAACCTGGTAGATTGAGATATGTAGTACAGGATGAACAACAACTAAGGATCAGTTAGAACCTGATAGATTGAGATATGTAGTACAGGATGAACAACAAGCTAAGGATCAGTTAGAACCTGATAGATTGAGATATGTAGTACAGGATGAAAAACAGGTAAGGATCAGTTAGAACCTGGTAGATTGAGATATGTAGTACAGGATGAACAACAAGTAAGGATCAGTTAGAACCTGGTAGATTGAGATATGTAGTACAGGATGAACAACAGGTAAGGATCAGTTAGAACCTGATAGATTGAGATATGTAGTACAGAATGAATAACAACTAAGAATCAGTTAGAACCTGATAGATTGAGATATGTAGTACAGAATGAACAACAGCTAAAATCAGTTAGAACCTGATAGATTGAGATATGTAGTACAGGATGAAAAAACAGGTAAGGATCAGTTAGAACCTGGTAGATTGAGATATGTAGTACAGGATGAACAACAAGAAAGGATCAGTTAGAACCTGGTAGATTGAGATATGTAGTACAGGATGAACAACAGCTAAGGATCAGTTAGAACCTGATAGATTGAGATATGTAGTACAGAATGAATAACAACTAAGAATCATTTAGAACCTGATAGATTGAGATATGTAGTACAGGATGAACAACAACTAAGGATCAGTTAGAACCTGATAGATTGAGATATGTAGTACAGGATGAACAACAGCTAAGGATCAGTTAGAACCTGATAGATTGAGATATGTAGTACAGGATGAACAACAGGTAAGGATCAGTTAGAACCTGATAGATTGAGATATGTAGTACAGGATGAACAACAACTAAGGATCAGTTAGAACCTGATAGATTGAGATATGTAGTACAGGATGAACAACAACTAAGAATCAGTTAGAACCTGATAGATTGAGATATGTAACACAGAATGAACAACAGCTAAAATCAGTTAGAACCTGATAGATTGAGATATGTAGTACAGGATGAAAAACAGGTAAGGATCAGTTAGAACCTGGTAGATTGAGATATGTAGTACAGGATGAACAACAAGAAAGGATCAGTTAGAACCTGGTAGATTGAGATATGTAGTACAGGATGAACAACAACTAAGGATCAGTTAGAACCTGATAGATTGAGATATGTAGTACAGAATGAACAACAACTAAGAATCAGTTAGAACCTGATAGATTGAGATATGTAGTACAGGATGAACAACAAGTAAGGATCAGTTAGAACCTGGTAGATTGAGATATGTAGTACAGGATGAACAACAGCTAAGGATCAGTTAGAACCTGGTAGATTGAGATATGTAGTACAGGATGAACAACAGCTAAGGATCAGTTAGAACCTGGTAGATTGAGATATGTAGTACAGAATGAACAACAGCTAAGGATCAGTTAGAACCTGATAGATTGAGATATGTAGTACAGGATGAACAACAGGTAAGGATCAGTTAGAACCTGGTAGATTGAGATATGTAGTACAGGATGAACAACAACTAAGGATCAGTTAGAACCTGGTAGATTGAGATATGTAGTACAGGATGAACAACAGCAGTAGAGGATCAGTTAGAACCTGATAGATTGAGATATGTAGTACAGAATGAACAACAACTAAGAATCAGTTAGAACCTGATAGATTGAGATATGTAGTACAGGATGAACAACAACAGTAAGGATCAGTTAGAACCTGGTAGATTGAGATATGTAGTACAGATGAACAACAGCTAAGGATCAGTTAGAACCTGGTAGATTGAGATATGTAGTACAGGATGAACAACAGCTAAGGATCAGTTAGAACCTGATAGATTGAGATATGTAGTACAGGATGAACAACAGGTAAGGATCAGTTAGAACCTGATAGATTGAGATATGTAGTACAGAATGAACAACAACTAAGAATCATTTAGAACCTGATAGATTGAGATATGTAGTACAGGATGAACAACAAGTAAGGATCAGTTAGAACCTGGTAGATTGAGATATGTAGTACAGGATGAACAACAGCTAAGGATCAGTTAGAACCTGGTAGATTGAGATATGTAGTACAAGATGAACAACAGCTAAGGATCAGTTAGAACCTGGTAGATTGAGATATGTAGACAGAATGAACAACAGCTAAAATCAGTTAGAACCTGATAGATTGAGATATGTAGTACAGGATGAAAAACAGGTAAGGATCAGTTAGAACCTGGTAGATTGAGATATGTAGTACAGGATGAACAACAAGCTAAGGATCAGTTAGAACCTGGTAGATTGAGATATGTAGTACAGGATGAACAACAGCTAAGGATCAGTTAGAACCTGATAGATTGAGATATGTAGTACAGGATGAACAACAACTAAGAATCAGTTAGAACCTGATAGATTGAGATATGTAGTACAGGATGAACAACAAGTAAGGATCAGTTAGAACCTGGTAGATTGAGATATGTAGTACAGGATGAACAACAGCTAAGGATCAGTTAGAACCTGGTAGATTGAGATATGTAGTACAAGATGAACAACAACTAAGGATCAGTTAGAACCTGATAGATTGAGATATGTAGTACAGGATGAAGAACAGCTAAAATCAGTTAGAACCTGATAGATTGAGATATGTAGTACAGGATGAAAAACAGGTAAGGATCAGTTAGAACCTGGTAGATTGAGATATGTAGTACAGGATGAACAACAGCTAAGGATCAGTTAGAACCTGATAGATTGAGATATGTAGTACAGGATGAACAACAACTAAGGATCAGTTAGAACCTGATAGATTGAGATATGTAGTACAGGATGAACAACAAAGTAAGGATCAGTTAGAACCTGATAGATTGAGATATGTAGTACAGGATGAACAACAGCTAAGGATCAGTTAGAACCTGGTAGATTGAGATATGTAGTACAGGATGAACAACAACAAAGGATCAGTTAGAACCTGATACATTGAGATATGTAGTACAGGATGAACAAAAACTAAGGATCAGTTAGAACCTGATAGATTGAGATATGTAGTACAGGATGAAAACAAGTAAGGATCAGTTAGAACCTGGTAGATTGAGATATGTAGTACAGGATGAACAACAAGTAAGGATCAGTTAGAACCTGGTAGATTGAGATATGTAGTACAGGATGAACAACAGGTAAGGATCAGTTAGAACCTGATAGATTGAGATATGTAGTACAGAATGAACAACAACTAAGAATCATTTAGAACCTGATAGATTGAGATATGTAGTACAGGATGAACAACAGCTAAAATCAGTTAGAACCTGATAGATTGAGATATGTAGTACAGGATGAACAACAAGGTAAGGATCAGTTAGAACCTGGTAGATTGAGATATGTAGTACAGGATGAACAACAAGCTAAGGATCAGTTAGAACCTGGTAGATTGAGATATGTAGTACAGGATGAACAACAGCTAAGGATCAGTTAGAACCTGATAGATTGAGATATGTAGTACAGAATGAACAACAACTAAGAATCAGTTAGAACCTGATAGATTGAGATATGTAGTACAGGATGAACAACAACTAAGGATCAGTTAGAACCTGGTAGATTGAGATATGTAGTACAGGATGAACAACAGCTAAAATCAGTTAGAACCTGATAGATTGAGATATGTAGTACAGGATGAACAACAACTAAGGATCAGTTAGAACCTGATAGATTGAGATATGTAGTACAGGATGAACAACAACTAAGAATCAGTTAGAACCTGATAGATTGAGATATGTAGTACAGGATGAACAACAACTAAGGATCAGTTAGAACCTGATAGATTGAGATATGTAGTACAGAATGAACAACAGCTAAAATCAGTTAGAACCTGATAGATTGAGATATGTAGTACAGGATGAAAAACAGGTAAGGATCAGTTAGAACCTGGTAGATTGAGATATGTAGTACAGGATGAACAACAACTAAGGATCAGTTAGAACCTGGTAGATTGAGATATGTAGTACAGGATGAACAACAGCTAAGGATCAGTTAGAACCTGATAGATTGAGATATGTAGTACAGAATGAATAACAACTAAGAATCATTTAGAACCTGATAGATTGAGATATGTAGTACAGGATGAACAACAAGTAAGGATCAGTTAGAACCTGGTAGATTGAGATATGTAGTACAGGATGAACAACAGCTAAGGATCAGTTAGAACCTGGTAGATTGAGATATGTAGTACAGGATGAACAACAGCTAAGGATCAGTTAGAACCTGATAGATTGAGATATGTAGTACAGGATGAACAACAACTAAGGATCAGTTAGAACCTGATAGATTGAGATATGTAGTACAGGATGAAAAACAGGTAAGGATCAGTTAGAACCTGGTAGATTGAGATGTGTAGTACAGGATGAACAACAAGTAAAAATCAGTTAGAACCTGGTAGATTGAGATATGTAGTACAGGATGAACAACAACTAAGGATCAGTTAGAACCTGGTAGATTGAGATATGTAGTACAGGATGAACAACAACTAAGGATCAGTTAGAACCTGATAGATTGAGATATGTAGTACAGGATGAACAACAGGTAAGGATCAGTTAGAACCTGATAGATTGAGATATGTAGTACAGGATGAACAACAACTAAGAATCAGTTAGAACCTGATAGATTGAGATATGTAACACAGAATGAACAACAGGTAAAATCAGTTAGAACCTGATAGATTGAGATATGTAGTACAGGATGAACAACAACTAAGGATCAGTTAGAACCTGATAGATTGAGATATGTAGTACAGGATGAACAACAGCTAAGGATCAGTTAGAACCTGATAGATTGAGATATGTAGTACAGGATGAACAACAACTAAGAATCAGTTAGAACCTGATAGATTGAGATATGTAGTACAGGATGAACAACAGGTAAGGATCAGTTAGAACCTGGTAGATTGACATATGTAGTACAGGATGAATAACAGATAAGAATCAGTTAGAACCTGATAGATTGAGATATGTAGTACAGGATGAACAACAGCTAAGGATCAGTTAGAACCTGATAGATTGAGATATGTAGTACAGGATGAACAACAGCTAAAATCAGTTAGAACCTGATAGATTGAGATATGTAGTACAGGATGAACAACAAGTAAGGATCAGTTAGAACCTGGTAGATTGAGATATGTAGTACAGGATGAACAACAACTAAGGATCAGTTAGAACCTGGTAGATTGAGATATGTAGTACAGGATGAACAACAACTAAGGATCAGTTAGAACCTGATAGATTGAGATATGTAGTACAGGATGAACAACAACTAAGAATCAGTTAGAACCTGATAGATTGAGATATATGTAGTACAGGATGAACAACAACTAAGGATCAGTTAGAACCTGATAGATTGAGATATGTAGTACAGGATGAACAACAACTAAGGATCAGTTAGAACCTGATAGATTGAGATATGTAGTACAGGATGAACAACAGGTAAGGATCAGTTAGAACCTGGTAGATTGAGATATGTAGTACAGGATGAACAACAACTAAGGATCAGTTAGAACCTGATAGATTGAGATATGTAGTACAGGATGAACAACAACTAAGGATCAGTTAGAACCTGATAGGTTGAGATATGTAGTACAGGATGAACAACAGGTAAGGATCAGTTAGAACCTGATAGATTGAGATATGTAGTACAGGATGAACAACAAGTAAGGATCAGTTAGAACCTGGTAGATTGAGATATGTAGTACAGGATGAACAACAATTAAGATCAGTTAGAACCTGGTAGATTGAGATATGTAGTACAGGATGAACAACAACTAAGGATCAGTTAGAACCTGGTAGATTGAGATATGTAGTACAGGATGAACAACAGGTAAGGATCAGTTAGAACCTGATAGATTGAGATATGTAGTACAGGATGAACAACAACTAAGGATCAGTTAGAACCTGGTAGATTGAGATATGTAGTACAGGATGAACAACAAGTAAGGATCAGTTAGAACCTGGTAGATTGAGATATGTAGTACAGGATGAATAACAACTAAGAATCATTTAGAACCTGATAGATTGAGATATGTAGTACGAGATGAACAACACCTAAGGATCAGTTAGAACCTGATAGATTGACATATGTAGTACAAGATGAACAACAGCTAAGGATCAGTTAGAACCTGGTAGATAAAGATATGTAGTACAGGATGAACAACAGCTAAGGATCAGTTAGAACCTGATAGATTGAGATATGTAGTACAGGATGAACAACAACTAAGGATCAGTTAGAACCTGATAGATTGAGATATGTAGTACAGGATGAACAACAGGTAAGGATCAGTTAGAACCTGGTAGATTGAGATATGTAGTACAGGATGAACAACAGCTAAGGATCAGTTAGAACCTGATAGATTGAGATATGTAGTACAGAATGAATAACAACTAAGAATCATTTAGAACCTGATAGATTGAGATATGTAGTACAGGATGAACAACAAGTAAGGATCAGTTAGAACCTGGTAGATTGAGATATGTAGTACAGGATGAACAACAGCTAAGGATCAGTTAGAACCTGATACATTGAGATATGAGTACAGGATGAACAACAGGTAAGATCAGTTAGAACCTGATAGATTGAGATATGTAGTACAGAATGAACAACAACTAAGGATCAGTTAGAACCTGATAGATTGAGATATGTAGTACAGAATGAACAACAACTAAGGATCAGTTAGAACCTGATAGATTGAGATATGTAGTACAGGATGAAAAACAGGTAAGGATCAGTTAGAACCTGGTAGATTGAGATATGTAGTACAGGATGAACAACAAGAAAGGATCAGTTAGAACCTGGTAGATTGAGAGATATAACACAGGATGAACAACAACTAAGGATCAGTTAGAACCTGATAGATAAAGATATGTAGTACAGAATGAACAACAGCTAAGAGGATCAGTTAGAACCTGATAGATTGAGATATGTAGTACAGGATGAACAACAAGTAAGGATCAGTTAGAACCTGATAGATTGAGATATGTAGTACAGGATGAACAACAGCTAAGGATCAGTTAGAACCTGGTAGATTGAGATATATAGTAGTACAGGATGAACAACAACTAAGAATCAGTTAGAACCTGATAGATTGAGATATAGTACAGGATGAACAACAACTAAGGATCAGTTAGAACCTGATAGATTGAGATATGTAGTACAGGATGAACAACAGCTAAGGATCAGTTAGAACCTGGTAGATTGAGATATGTAGTACAGGATGAACAACAACTAGAACCTGATCATGTTAGAACCTGGATAGATGGTAGAGAGATATGTAGTACAGGATGAACAACAACTAAGGATCAGTTAGAACCTGGTAGATAGATATGTAGATATGTCAGTACAGATTGATGAACAACAAGTAAGAATCAAGTTAGAACCTGATAGATTGAGATATGTAGCAGCACGGATGAAAAAACAACTAAGGATCAGTTAGAACCTGGTAGATGGAGATATGTAGTACAGGATGAACAACAAGTAGGATCAGTTAGAACCTGGTAGATTGAGATATGTGTACAGGATGAAAAAACAGGTAAGATCAGTTAGAACCTGATAGATTGAGATATGTAGTACAGAATGAACAACAACTAAGAGATCAGTTAGAACCTGATAGGTTGGAATATGTAGCACAGAATGAACAACAGCTAAGAATCATTTAGAACCTGATAGATTGAGATATGTAGTACAGGATGAACAACAAGTAAGGATCAGTTAGAACCAATGGGTAAATTGAGATATGTAGTACAGAGATGAACAACAGAGTAAGGATCAGATTAGAACCTGGTAGATTGAGATATGTAGTACAGGATGAACAACAGGTAAGGATCAGTTAGAACCTGGTAGATTGAGATATGTAGTACAGAATGAACAACAACTAAGATCAGTTAGAACCTGGTAGATTGAGATATGTAGTACAGGATGAAAAAACAACTAAGAATCAGTTAGAACCTGATGAATTGAGATATGTAGTACAGGATGAACAACAGGTAAGGATCAGTTAGAACCTGATAGATGAATATATAGCAGTACAGGATGAACAACAACTAAGAATCAGTTAGAACCTAAATAGATTGAGATATACTTAGTACAAGGAATAGACAACAGCTTAAAATCAGTTAGAACCTGATAGATTGAGATATGTAGTACAAGATGAACAACAGGTAAGGAATCAGTTAGAACCTGATAGATTGAGATATGTAGTACAGGAATGAATAACAACTAAGAATCATTAGAACCTGATAGATTGAGATATAACACAGGATGAACAACAGCTAAAATCAGTTAGAACCTGATAGATTGAGATATGTAGTACAGGATGAAAAACAACTTAAGATCAGTTAGAACCTGGTAGGTTGAGATATATGGTACAGGATAGATGACAAGAAAGGATCAGTTAGAACCTGAATAGGTTGAATAATATGTAGTACAGGATGAACAACAGCTAAGATCAGTTAGAACCTGGTAGATTGAGATATGTAGTACAGGATGAACAACAGGTAAGGATCAGTTAGAACCTGATAGATTGAGATATGTAGTACAGGATGAACAACAA
>NC_134836.1:133930560-134021456 GCF_004210375.1 Tachypleus tridentatus | reverse complement strand
ATATGTTCAGGGACTTAGAAATCCTGAACATAATTAAAAACGCTCAGGTCAGATATTCTTGCCAAAAGAAATTAGCGAGATTATTGAAATGGTAACGTGAGATAAAAGAAATCATAGAGTACTGGTTTTTTTGTCACTCATAATTACGATAAATTAATAATAATTCTACTTTTTTATCGGAAGCTTTAACAATAATATATATAATTTAGAATATCATCACATGTTACATATTCTTCAGAAGTAAGCATACACTGTAAAGGTATAAACGATTTATTTTGTTTTCATACAAACACACAAGAGGATTATCTGCTATTCGTTCCGAATTAGCAATTAAGACTACAGGGAAGGAACCAGTTATCACCCCCGACCTCTTGAATTACTCATTTAACAACGAATATTGGGCTTGACAGTCAAATTAATTGCTTGTAATTGACTTACTTTTAGGAATAATACTTTCTTCAAAAGGTCATGAGTAACCAGTTAGACTTTACAGTTTGCTTGAATATTATGATATCACAGATCAGGTCAGACAGTTTGTTGAAACACCGCTTTATCTGAAGAAACAGGTCAGGAGGCCCAGCATAGCCAGATGAGATAAGGCGTTCGACTCTTAATCTGAAGATCGCGAATCCTCGTTGCACTAAACATGTTCGCCCTTTCAGCCGCAGGGGTGTTATAATGGTATGATCAATCCCTCTATTCGATGGTAAAGAGTAGCCCAATAGTTGGTGGTGAGTGGTGGTGATGACTAACTCTGAATCTACACTACTAAATGGAAGGCTTCAGCGCAGATAGCCCTCGAGTAGCTTTGCGAGAATGGACTCGGCATGGCCTAGCGCGTTAAGGCGTGCGCTTCGTTATCTGAGGGTCGTGGGTTCGCCTTGAGTCGCGCCAAACATGCTCGCCCTCCCAGCCGTGGGGGTGTTATAATGTGACGGTCAATCCCACTATTCGTTGGTACAAGAGTAGCCAAGAGTTGGCGGTGGGTGGTGATAACTAGCTGCCTTCCCTCTAGTCTTACACTGCTAAAGTAGGGACAGCTAGCACAGATAGCCCTCGAGTAGCTTTGTGCGAAATTTCAAAAACAAACAAACAAAACTTTACGCGAAATTAAAAATACAAAACAAAACAAGAAAATAAACTGAAAGGGTCACGACAATAGAGCGATCGCCACTCTTGATTAGAATTTTGGAAAACCTTTACTGTGAGCTACACATTTTTCAAGTGATGGAGGCTTTGACAGAGCAAAGGTAGTAAAGGTCTGAGGAGGAAAATATAACAACTTTTGAAACAAATTTAGCCTGAAATGTGCCATGATGCAAATAAGATGAAAAATCTTATTAAATTTATTTGGCACTTGATTCAAACAGGTTTTCAAATGTTTGAACTAGCACAAAATGTCTGAGATTATGTAAGCATGCACTCAGAGTAGACACATTTATAGAAAAGATTACAAGTATCTATGTCAACCTCCTTGTATACATTGTAACAACTGTACTAATACTTAAATCTATAGCAACAACATAAATTTCGCATTAAATTTTATATAATGATATACATATGAACTTCAGGAATACATTTTATTGAATAAACAAAGAACTGAACCACACACTACATCACACTTGTTCATACTTTGAAGTTTCAACTAAATACCAAATCCATATATATGTATATATATCAGTATCTCGTGATAACAAATCAACTGACAAGTTATGTGTCCATATATTTATATATGTTAAGTCAAGTAAAGTAAGAGTTTCTTAATGATTGTTTCACTATACAGAACAGCAGTGTTTTGTATCGTTTTAATACTTATTTGTTTGATTTTGTTCACAGTGGACTCTTTTTTATCTTGTACAAAGTCAGCTTAATGTTTGTTTAAAAGTAATCCTACATGATTTAAATATTATCTATTATTCATTATAAACTAAATAAAATTGTTTATAATTTATCAGGTCATCCCATAAGTGATGTCCGAAATTTCAATACAAAAAGTACATCAATATTTCTGTCTTTGTAGAAGGTTTTAATTACTAGAATATGTAGTAGAACGTGTATGAAAATGTTCAGACAAATAAAAGAAACTAACCCAACGCTACTGTTTCAGATCCTTAATCAAATAAACCCTTACAAAGATGGATGTGTCTGAGGAGGTATACGATGTTTTATGAGTTTAAAAAAAGGCAGCAGAAACCACAAAACAACATTCAAGGTGTTTATGGTGCGGATTCTCTCAATGAAAGTAAACGTCGAACGTAGTTTCAGAAGTTTATATCAGGTGACTACAGTTTAAGTTTAATGATGATTTGCTGCTGGCTGCACTTGATGAAGACTGTGCTGTAGCATTTGAAGAACTAGCACAGAAGATTAATTCAACAGTTCACTGTCATCTGCAACAACGGAAATGTATCAAAACTTGAAAAATGGGTCCCCAATGATCTGACAGAAGCCAACCTTAGAGCATGAATGGACATTTGCACTTCTCTGCACTCTTGTGAACGTAACTCACCCTTTTTGGACATGTTAGTGACTGGAGATGAAAAATGGATATATTATAAAAATGTTAAGAGCCACAAACAATGACTCAGTTCAGGTAAACTGGCTAAACTACAGCCCAAAATGGACCTCCACCCTTGGAAAGTCTTGTTAATATTGCATAACTTCAAGTCATAATGGTAAACTAAATAAATTACTGAAGTTGGGTCAACATAGAAGTTAGAGCTAATGAATGGCTTAATGCTAATGATTAGGGTATAATTTTATATAATTTAAACATTCTATCGTTTGTTTTCAAAGGTATCTCTATGAACATTCTTTACGTATACTTTACTGTGGCTGTTTTTACATCAGCTTAACTATAATACATGTAAATCTCTTTACTATGTGTAGGAATTACAGATTGTAAGTACGGAGGTAACTCACATTCAATATCGTCTAATACTTTTTATAATCTACTTGGAGCTATAAAGTATATACTCAACTTTCTGTATGCAGTTACACACAATGCTTGTACTGACTTAGCTAACTCAGTCCCACTATTTTCAACTGAAATTATGAATTCTAGAATTGAAAACTAACATTACAATTCCTGCCTTATGAAGCTCAGTCTGTCTTATTCTAGTATGTATCAAACTGTTAGTAATGTTTACTAATGCTCTATCCAGACACGCTTTTAATTTCCTGTTCATGTAATTCAAGTGTCAGGTTTAATGAATTCATTATAGTCATCTGTTCACGTATTAAATGAATCATTTCTCTGGATACTTGTCTCTGATGGTCTACTTTCTTATTTAATTCACGTAAATCATCTGTGGTTGTGGTTCAGAACAAAACTTTCAGAACATTTCCACCGGTCTCTATTAAACCACGTTTCTGCCGAGTCAGATCTGAAATCTAAACGTTATCTTTAATATCCTTTAATCCTAATAACAAATCTTCTATCTCAACAAGATGTCGTCTAACTAAGATCTTATACTTCTGAATTAACCCTTGCTGTAAAATCCTTACTAAAATACAACAGTTAAACAACTTTCAGACTCAGTTTGTTTTATAAAACAATTTTTTGCTATGTGGCCAACCTTACCACACTTAAAACACTGCAAGTCCTCGCACTTATTTTGTCCGTTTCGCCAGTTTACTGTTTCATTCATACTCTTACTTATCATACTCATTACAGACTGCTTGTGTTTGTATATCTGTTGCTCTCTTGTTTCCTCGATTAAATCTAATAAGGTTGCTCGTGGGGTATTGGATTCATTAACATCACTGCGAGCTCTATCGCTAAGCGACCTTCGCTCATACTCAGACTTTAGCTGCCACATGATCATCAGCCCTTCTAGCAGTAGTGGTGTCTACTGCCTTACAAACCTACCTGAGTGGGTGTATCTGAAACAGCTTCCACATTATCATAAGCCTTTCTGGTAGTAGTAGTGTCTAGTGCCTCACTAACCTATTTGAGTAAGTGGATCTGACACAGCTTCCACATTATCATCAGTCCTTCTAGTAGTTGTAGTGTGTAGCGCCCTACGAACCTATTTGAGTAAGTGGATCTGACACAGCTTCCACATTATCATCAGTTCTTCTGGTAGTAGTAGTGTCTAGTGCCTTACGAACCTACTTGAGTAAATGGATCTGACACAGCTTCCACATTATCATCAGTCCTTCTAGTAGTTGTAGTGTGTAGCGCCTTACGAACTACCTGAGTGGGTGAATCTGGCCCAGCTTCCACATTATCATCATCCCTTCTGGTAATAGTAGTGTTTAGTGCCTTACGAACCTACTTGAGTGGATGGATCTGACACAGCTTCCACATTATCATCAGTCCTTCTGGTAATAGTAGTGTTTACTGCCTCACGAACCTACTTGAGTAAGTGGATCTGGCACAGCTTCCCCATTAACATCAGCCATTCCGGTAGTAGTAGTGTCTAGTGCCTTACGAACCTAGTTAAGTTGGTGGATCTGGCACAGCTTCCACATTATCATCAGCTCTTCTGGTAGTAGTGGTGTCTATGCCAGCAGTAGCCACAGTTACTTATTTAATTTTATTTTCTACTTACCCTACCTATAGAACCTTAAACTAACTTCTCTACCTCAACTTCTTTCTTTATTTTAACCCACCTGTTGTTAGTTACTCCAACAATATCCTCCAAGACTTCACTAATCACGTAACGGTGAGAAAGCAGGCCGAGTGGTTGGTTTAGCTCAACTGTTGGAACTTCGACTGACAGTACGTGTTGTTACACGAATTATTTATTTTTAAGTGAGGATGTAGTGGGTGAATGGAGCACACAGATACTAACTGCCTTACCTCTAGTCTTACACTGCAAAATTAGGGACGGGTAGCGCAGATAGCCCACCTTTAGCTTTACGTGAAATTCAAACCGAACCACGTCGATAGAACATCAGAATTAGTTGTCATAAAATGGTTAATAAAGAGAAATTATTGTTATTGAAGAGCTTAAAACCATTGATGTTGAATATAAGTACAGTTTTCAAAGGTATTAAAGATATACCGCTGATGTATTTTCAAGGTAGCTGATGGGGGAATAATCTTCCAAAACTGATATTTCTCAAATACAGTTGACGAACTAACCGATAGATTGGACTAGATATTTGTTTTTAGTATTTTAAACGATTTATCTACTGAGTAATTAAGAAAGATAAATTAATAGGGAAATACTAAAGATTTTAAAATCCTGTATGGATATAGGTTGACGTACCATAACGAGTAGAAGACAACTAATCTAGATCGTTTTTGTTCATCCTTTCACAAATGACTGAAAAACCCAACGGAAATGCAGTTTACTTCATGGGAAGTAGTCAAGAAATCAGAGGAAAGGCCTGTAAGAATGTTCTTTTGAAACGTGAACATGTCCAGCATGGCCAAGTGGCAAGGGCGGTCGACTCGTAATCTGAGGGATGCGGGTTCGAGTCTTCGTCGAACCAAACATGGTTGTCCTTTCAGCTGTGGGAGAGTTACAATGTGATGGTCATTCCCACTATTTCTTGGTAAAAGAGTAGCCAATAGTCGGCGGTGGGTGGTGATGATTACCTGCCTTCCCTCTTCAAAACAAACAATAACAATGAAATATATCGAAACAGACATACCGCTGTACTGCTGGGGTCTCTCTGACTGGTTAATACATCAGATACCTTTTAACGTATTAACTATATTGCTAGTGTTTGGCGAGAGGCCTCTTTAACGCCTGAGATGACATATGTAATGTGACTAACATATAATATATTCTCGTTTGTTTACAATTATGCATTCTTATAATTACCATAACATGAAAACTATCTAAATGTCAATATACTAATGGAAATAACCAGTCTCAAGATACAAGAAATTATATGAACTGATTTCCCAGTTTTGTTAAACTGAAATAAGTTTTACAGAACTTAAAATTCATTATTTTAACTTGCTATTTTTATTTTTCATGTAAAATTCTGTTCTATTGTTACTGTGTCCACTACTATATAAACATTGATGTCTAGAGATAAAGGTTTGTGTTTATTATATATTTGTAATCAGTTCCAAGAAAACACTATTTTAGTTTCACAAAAGTTAACATTTTACAAAACTATTATAAATGTCTGTCATTTTTAAAACAAAATGTATAAACTATTAAACTTTCTATATAAAACCTTATATTTTTATAAATATTTTAATTCCAGTAAACGTTTATTTTGTCGTGTTTCCAACTTTAAGGTAACAGAGTATCTGTTCCCATAAAGATGATACAAGTTGAAATATCCTGCAATAACATAAAATTAATTATGTATAGGAGCGAACAACTTTTCGACCTTCTTCGGTCATCATCAGATTGACAAAGAAGAAAGAGGTAACTGACCAAGAGCTGACCATATGTTCGAAGGGGGTTGTGTAACTGAGAACAGGAATATATAGGGCGTGCTTGATGTTTGATTATATTTATTTATAAACACAACTTGATATGGTGAGTGAAAACATTCACATTAATAAACAATTAACATGAGACTGGCATGTATACACTTCCTTCTAGATGCCTTAGACATGTTAAAGAAAGACAGATGACACAAACTAACATTAAGTCTTTTTCCATAATATGATTCGTTTTTTTTTTTTTGGTTTTTTGTTTCGCACAAAGCTACTCGAGGGCTATCTGTGCTAGTCGTCCCTAATTTAGCAGTGTAAGACTAGAGGGAAGGCAGCTAGTCATCACCACCCACCGCCAACTCTTGGGCTTCTCTTTACCAACGAATAGTGGGATTGACCGTCACATTATAACGCCCCCACGGCTGGGAGGGCGAGCATGTTTGGCGCGACTTGGGCGCGAACCCGCGACCCTCGGATTGCGAAGCGCACGCCTTAACGCGCTAGGCCATGCCATTCCCAATATGATTCGTTATAGACTGATAAAAGACGCGAGAATCTAAGACGTACAGTTAACTCTGAGTTGGTCATCGCTGTTAACAAGATAAAGTGATTTGATAATTTTATAACAAAGAGGAAGAACTGTAAACATGTTTATTTGGTTATCAACCGACAGATTTATATACCAGATTGTTTTATATACCAGTTGAGATGATTGTTTACCATATTTCTTTTCAGAAGTTTTAGATCTGGCTAATAAATAATAATACGTTTCTAAACATTTGAACACAGTGATAAATTAATCGAAATACATTACATTGTACTTGTTTCTCTGACTAATCAGTCTAATTGTATGATTTGATTGAAATAAAGTGTAATATCTAATGTATTTACTAAGTCTCTGTTTGTCTTCCTTTATTTATCAATCAAATTTTAAGACATAAAATGCTCAGCTAAACGGATTTCTTGTATTCGAACTCTACCATTCCTGTTTTGAAGGCGTTAAAAAGTGACGACCCACTTTAGTCTGTCGCTTCAAGAATTAGGGACGACTGAAGAAGACATCTGTTGAAGAAACTCAGAAAACAAACCACCTGTTTATAACCCATGATGTATTCAGAGTAGAAAATTTGAAAGTTTCTAGTTATGCTTTGCTTTGTTTGATGGATTTAAAGCAAAACAAAAACAAATGTTCAAAAATGATTCATTGGTAAAAGATTGTTTCGGAATCAATAAACATGTGTTTAATATTATTTTTAACGTACCACTTCTAGATTAATAAAAGTATAACAGCAACCCCATCTATGTTTTATTATTTAAATTAGAGGTAATGTGACTGTTGTAAGACCACGATGAGAATCAGTGGAACTACGGTTGATTATATTATTTATGCCAGTATAATTGGTGTGAGACGATTTGGGTGTCAGAATGACAGTTCATGAACGATTATATTCGTCAGTGTGACTGATTTGACTATTTTTATGGGTGAGAGTGGCTAGTGTGAGACCGTTATGAATGTCAACATTACTGAGACTGTTATAGATGTCACTGTGACTGGCTTGAGTCCATATGTAGGTGTCAGAGTAACGTGTATGAGATCATTATAAAGGTTATGCACGTGACTTCATGCACCTGGTCGGCTTTGTTTATTCCGCTATATTGGACCTAATAACAAAATAATAAAAAACAGAAACCCTATTTTCAGTTAAATACTTAGAAATGAATCGTGTAATAATACTAGTTGGTTGAAAAAATACAGGGTTGACCTTTGGTTATTTTTGTTGGTGTCTCCATGCAGAATAATGTGGCTGCTGCACGTGAGTAACACCATCATATTCCTGTTATGCACGTGCTACTTACAGTCAAGTCCTGACCTTCTAGTTGAACTAAAACCCATACAAACGACTGTAGGACAGTGGTTGTGACTGACGTAGTTACAAACATATTCGTAACGTATTAAAATGTTTTCTTTCGGAGAATGAAATGATCATGAATATTGGGCTATCTCCTGCGTCTACCGACAGAATCGAACCACTGATTTTAGAGATGTACATCTGAATATGCACCACTGTTTTATCGGAGTACATCACGAATATTAATATTATAATCACAAATGCTTCAAAAACAGACATTTTGTGATACAGACCCAACCAAGCCCAACTAAAACAATACTCTATCCCAACCATAAGTTATGATTACATATATAGGGTAGCATGTGAAATACACCCTTAATTTATAAACTTTTGTTCATATGTGAACTTCTGGTAAGTTAATCACCGTGTTGGTCCTAATGTTTTTACTATTTTATTGTCAAACAGGATTAATAGTTCACCAATATGAAGATATAACTTTTGTAAGTTTTGAGTCATTTTAACAAATTAATTACACATATATCATCAACACATTATATTATCTCAGAAACTGTAAGTATATTTAGCAGCCTGAAGGTGGTGCTTGTTTTACGCGAAATGTGAATATTTGGATCAAATCACACATTAAAAACTTTACTAGTATATGGTCTGTAAATTAAAAATATACATGTAGCGTATCGTTACAATACAAGCGTTGTGTAGATAAACAATTAGATCTAAATTCCAGGTCTAACGTCCCGGTATAGCCAGGTGGTTAGGGTACTCGACCTGTAATCTGAAGAAAACGGCTCGAATCCCTGTCACAACAAGCATGCTCGCGTTTTCAGTCGAGGTGGCGTTATAAAATGAGTCAATCCCAGTACTAGTTGATAAAATAGTAGCCCAAGAGTTGGCGGTAGGTGATGATAACCAGCTGCCTTCCTCGTTTCTTAAACTACTCAATTAGGGACGGCTAGCTCAGATAGTATTTGTGTAGCTTTGCGAGAAATTTCAAAAGCAAACAATATAGGTCTAACACAAAAAAATGTGGTAAACGTTATCGAACAACCTAACAAACAAGCTGATTCTCTTTAGGTAAAGAAAGATATCACCCATCAACACACATGAAATACTGCTAAGTAAGTACAGGTGATTATATAGAACACATCTGGGTCCAGTTTAACAATTTTTATACCAGTTCTTTACTTTCGACTACCTCACCAAAATGAACGAGTCTGACACTGTACACCCAGCCTATTAGAAAACATCTAGGTATTCTGTGTCTGGAATGTCCATAACTGTGTCTCTGTGAACGGCAGCTAAGTCTGTGGTTATTGTTGCACGGTTGAAATAGGAGTTCGTCATAGACATTCCAAATTACTAACATTTTACCTTATGTAAATCACCAGTCAAAACTGTAAACAGAAGGTTTTCCTGTATGCAATAAACGTTACAGAAACTCGTCATATTTACACACAAAATGCCAGATAGTAAAACTAGCTCCGCTTTCAGTTAACTCTACAAGTGTCACTGTGACTTCTGAGACATCAACATGGGTGTCACTGTGACTGAAGCGAAGCTGTTATTGGTGTTGATATCGTAAAAATGGTATTAATAAAGTAGCTTATTTTAAACACCCACTTCAACGAAACTATATCAAAATAAAAGTCGAATATATCCCTTACATAATAAATTATATCAGTGATATTGTGTTAATTGGTTTGGTGTAGCTTTAACTTTGTTCAAAGTCATATGAGAGTTATCTCCGCTAGCCGTTCCTAATTTAGCAGTGAAAGGCCGCCAACTCTTCACCTGGTCTTTTAGTCATGAAGACTGAGATTAATCGTCACTTGGCTGAAAGGACAAGCATGTTTGGTGGGACAGGAATTCGAACCCGTCACCCTCACATTGGGACTACTCATCTGGTCATACAGGACTAATATAGTGTTAATGAAGGTATACCAATAATATAGTGTTAGAGAAAGTTGTTGAAAATGTTGATGTATGTTGCCTTGTTTCTTAATTCAAGTTTAAGGATTATCTCCATCTTGAAAAGTCCTTCATGTGAACACATCTTCACAATCCATGTACATTATTATTTTTCATGATCATCACATACATTCCCAAATGTGACAAAGTATTAGTGACATCCAACTACATACTAAATTACAAATAATGTTGTTACTGTACCACTGGAACCTTATATTCAAGATGTTGATTTGGTTATTCAACATTATTTTAATATAACATTCTGAACCCTGTGCATCCTACTAAAAAATATAAAATGTATTAAATCATCATACATGAACAATTTTAATATTTCAGTAAATATAGAAATGTTTTCTTGATCAGTTTCTGTTAAATAACAATTTTGTATTGAATGAATCAGGTAGGATCGAACATGTTATGAAGATTTAAAAACTTGTTTGTTAGAATCTTTTAAACAAGCCTATCTAATAATAGTAGAACTATACAAAGATATTATAAAAGGTAAATTAGTTAGTACTTTGTATTTTCAGTACGTAGTTGTATTGAAATTAACAAATGTAAAGAAATTCCTCATATTGGTTAAGAACCATTGTAATGAAAATATATCAGACAAACTGTCTGTTCACTGTTTAAATAATTCAGTCTTTAATTGTTGTTTTTTTTATAATTATATTTATACAGCACACCTACAGTTTTGATCAAATCTTATTGCAAAAACATATACATGATTTCAATTATTCGTATCAATAAATAATCTGAACATGTGGATATAGTCTCTTTGAATCTCTTCTCAATAACATGTTTCAACAATATCCTTAGCATAATTGATGTTTTGGACTACATAGAATCAGATATTACTGTTATTTCATTTAAATGTGTCATTATATCTGCGATCTGCCTTTACAGGTTAAACACTCTGATAAGTTATGATGGTAAATATTTTGTATAAAGAAAGTCAAATAATTCTACTTTTGAACTTACAAACAGAAGGACCAGAAAATACGTTTATTTATGGCTATTTATATATACACTAGAATACACACATAAAATTTGAATACAGTTTTGGTAATGTCGATTTTTAGCTTTGCTTGACATATGTAGTGTCTATATTTCTTAAACAAAAAGTTATAGTACGTTGATTGCGAATTTCTGAAAACTTAATATTTCTCATACACCGTAAATATATTTCCGATAGATACCACTTCTCATAAGATGGCTTTACTGTTTAGCTTCTGCCGACACTAGTTCCACCTACCCAAGGTTAAAACAGGAACGTGACTACCTCCACTGTCGCAGCCTCTTCCATGAGAAGAAGTCGATATCACGACATCTTACCTAAACTCACACTGACTTGGTTGAGGAAACAGTGATGAGCACCCTTCGGAAAGTGTCCAAATGCATCTCTATTGGAGTGCAACATCTCAACCTAGAGGAAAACACATGTGGGACAACGCTCATAACCAGACACAGTCTTCGCCCATGTTGACAGTACGTTTCACTAAACTGGGTGTCAAAAAGAGGATGACATCCTTAATTGTAGATATGATGGTTTGTCCACCTTTCCCATGGCCAAGCCAACACAGTGCATCTAGACCAGTCTGTCTAATTTCTATACCAGACCACCTGGGAATCAACCTTTTGAAGAAGATGTGACAGTGGGGTCTTAACCAACTAATACTATTTGGTTGGTCCAGTACTTTTCTAAAACCAGTTTTACCACAAACTAACCAGCAGGAGATTGTACAGTTATAACATTCTCTAGTGTAGTATAGTATAGGAAAAATGATATATAGAAATGAAAAGTAAATAAGCTACATGTACAGTTAATCCAAAAGCCACGTTTGAAACCGGAGAGTGGTGATAGTGGAATGATAATTTGACACCGAGTCTGATGAATGAGTGATATTTAAGGGGAAGTATTTAGAGGGGGTATTTTGTGAAGGATAAGGACTGGAAATTAAGTTTGAGCTGGCCATAAATGTGTTATCAAAAGGACAGATGCAGGTGTGGACTGAGTGACGTATAAAACCTTGAGAAGGAAACATATATAAGTAACTTGGTCTAACTAAATAGAATTAATTTACTATCTAAGCAAAACGATGTGGTATTGGAGACCAAAAAGTTATGACTGTTCTTTCTGCGATGGGAGGTAAATGTGTACAGAGGTTGAGTATTTCACTGATTATATAACTATCAGAACACTTGGGTATTGAAAGAACACACTCTACAAAGGATCTTATAGGTAATGGATACCAGGTTCCATTGATTCCGTTATACTCAGTAACAGATGTGAAAGTGAGTGTGACTCAAAGGCATAAGGACTTCCATTACAGCTATTACCTCCAGTAAAGAAATTACTTCACTAGTAGACAGATTAAGACTGCATCAATCTAAACGAAAAGAAAGAAAATTCAGACCGACTGAGAAATGTGTTGAAAAATATCCCAGATGAAAAGTGTATGAACAGTAACACTAAATTTAAGATTCGTGTTTAAATGGAGTGAATTTTGAAACTACAATTACTTAATAACTGTACAAAATAAACAGTAATAAACAGCATGAAAAACGTTAAAGTAAAAACAAGAAGGTAAAATTTTAACACATCATAAAACCATTGTGTCAAATGTAGAGATGAAGATTGGAACCCCCATTTTATTATCTCCAACTGGTTAGTTCAGAAGACATCTAGTTTTGGAAAAAGTTAACATTTTCTTACATGAAAATGTGTTTTCATTAGACGCTTACCATTTCACACAGAGATTATATCTTCTGTGAACATCTGGCTTGAGTTTCTGCGTGACACTAGTTTTTATGCAACTTCAATCTGAACTCACGTGATTCTAATTAATGAATAATGATGTTATTGTTTAATAACTCCCTCTATACTGCTCCACTCATGAAATTTCATTATTAAAGAGAAAATAAGTCGTAATTACCCAAATGAACACATACGCATCAGAAAACTTGTGAGTGAAGCGGATATTTGATAGGCAGATCATGATACAAATGATCTGTTTTCAAATTAATCGCTTCAAATACATGAGAATCTATACAGCAAATCCATTGGATGGATGCCGAATCATGACGGTCGAGTGTCTTAAAAAGGAATTAAAGATCTGATACCTGCTCTATAATTGATGTAAAAAATCACCACGAATTTATCAGAATTTATCAAACAATTCACTAGCAGTGGTAAAGAATACAAACATGTCCAATGAACAGAACAGAGGTCGGGTACACTGATGTGTAAGAATTGCTTATGCTGGTACATATGTTTAAGATGAATTGTAGTTCAATGATGTATCACAACCAGTAAACACAACATTTCTGAAGAGGTGTGGGTTTGGTACGATTCAAAGTGAAGAAACCAAAACAGCGGTAATAGATTATCTAGCCACAACGAGTTTCTCGAGCACAATAGAAAACAGTGAAAATGGTTGGTTCAAGAGGATAAAGTATTGGGTTTGGTACGATTCAAAGTGAAGATACCAAAACAGCGGTAATAGATTATCTAGCCACAACGAGTTTCTCGAGCACAATAGGAAACAGTGAAAATGGTTGGGTCAAGAGGATAAAGTATTGGGTTGGAGTGAGTAAGGATTTGAACATTTTGTCAATTCATCCAAAACGGGTTTCTACCATCAAAGATATAACTGGAGGACTCTTTCCATGAGTATGAAAACAGAAGGCTATCTTGCATGTAATAACGAAACCACAGACCAAGTCAACGGAGATGTAGAGTACACGCTTTGACCACGTGACTGAAATTATAGGACACAATGTAGTGTTTGAAACAATAAATTATAACATCAGTGGATGAAGAAAAGCAAGCATCTAGAGAACTCTGTAATGGGAATAGGAAGAAAGGCGTTTGTAATATAGACCTGAATATGGAATAATGATCCAACGAAGTCAAGAGAACTTTTCTAAATGAAAACTTTGCACAGATTAATAACTAAATCCTTCGTGTCTTTTAATGACATCAAGTAAAACCTTGTGAGATGATTTGTAAATTTCTTCACACCTAAAGAAAACAGAATAGATTTCAAAGTGGATGAAATTGAATAGGTTTAGAACTGATCGTTAGAGAGAAAAGAACTGGAGAGAAATCCTATGTGTAAGAATGGTTGTAATCCATCCGTTATTTGACATGTGGGACCAGAGGAAGAAACATTGTATGGAACAAGCCACAGCAGAAAACAGAATGGAACAAGAATCATTCCAAAGGGAACAGCATCTCTATGAAGTACTTCTGACATGAAATGAAGACGTAAAGTGCAAGGAGGCAAACAAAGAAGGTTCAGGAAAAGACAGTGTAATTGTGTACTGGGTAGTTGAACTGAATAAATGGGTCAGCTTTCCAAAAATTCAAAATTTATACCACAGTTTGTGAATCTAGATAGTGCATGTAAAAAATAACTATAATTCTTAATCAGTGAATCAGTAAGACTACGAGGACCAGACATATAGTCCTGGAAATGTAGTTGGTGTAAAAAGAAATCAGTATGTATGCAGATGTAAGTAACTGATGAAAAACAAATAATACATCAGGATTAGATTTATACAAACGGGATTGTGAAAGAGGGGAAAAGACCTGGAATCGAATATACATGAGAAATTAAGCCCACATAATGAGAGGATGGTCGAATACTGTCCTCAGTGGGAAGTTCACATAGCCTTAGAAGTAGATGAACGTAAAGAAACAAGCTGACCTTCTGCTGAATTTCCTATTGACATCGAAGGGATGAAAGAGTGTCAAATATATGTTAATAAAGTTACAGACTACATGATGGTGTTCACTAATATATGAAAAGTGGCTGTCACGTCAAATAGATGTGAATGAAGTTACAGACTACATGATGGTGTTCACTAATATATGAAAAGTGGCTGTCACGTCATCAATACGCAACTTTCATCTCCTCGCCACTGTTGAAATTTCACTTAGTGTTTCTAAGATTGTTGGAAGACACATGCTGAACAATGAGAAATCTCAAGAGCCAAGATGGCAATTGTCTAAAGAGAAAAATCTCTAAGGCAAACGAACAGGGAAGACATCTAAACTGGTCTCCAAAGAACCAACCTGCAGGAGATGGTATGAATGGAGTTTCTCGGCCGACTGGTATATTCATTGGCTGCTACAGCTCCTTCTGAAACAAAATAAACCTTTTAACACAGTTAAGATGTCTTAACTGTGGATGCTCTGTCATGGGAAAGAAGATGAACTAACTTATATCTGTTGTGTTTACTAAGATGCTCCCCACTCTACCATGGGAAATAAGGTTGACTAATTTATATGTATTGTGTTTACTAAGATGCTCTCCACTCTACCATGAGAAAGAAGGTGGACTAATTTATATGTATTGTGTTTACTGTGATGTTCCCCACTCTACCATGGGAAGGAAGGTGGACTAATTTATATGTATTGTGTTTGCTAAGATGCTCCCCACTCTACCATGGGAAAGAAGGTGGACTAATTTATATGTATTGTGTTTGCTAAGATGCTCCCCACTCTACCATGGGAAAGAAGATGGACTAATTTATATGTGCTATGTTTACTAAGATACTTCCCACTCTACCATGGGAAAGAAGGTGGAATAATTTATATGTATTGTGTTTACTAAGATACTCCCCACCTTATCATGGGAAAGAAGGTGGACCAATTTATATGTATTGTGTTTACTAAGATGCTCTCCACCCTATCATGAGAAAGAAGGTGGACTATTTTATATGTATTGTGTTTACTAAGATGCTCCCCACTCTACCATGGGATAGAAGGTGGACTAATTTATATGTATTGTGCTTACTAAGATGCTCTCCACCTATTCTGGGAAATAAGGTGGACTAATTTATATGTATTGTGTTTACTAAGATGCTCTCCATCCTATCATGGGAAAGAAGGTGGACTAATATATATGTATTGTGTTTACTAAGATGCTCCCCACTCTACCATGGGAAAGAAGGTGGACTAATTTGTATGTATTGTGTTTACTAAGATGCTCCCCACTCTACCATGGGAAAGAAGGTGGACTAATTTATATGTATTGTGTTTACTAAGGTGTTCCCCACTCTACCATGGGAAAAAAAGATGGACAACTTTATATGTACTGTATCTGCTAAGATGTCCCTCCTCCCAACATGGGAAAGAAGGTGGATCAGCCCGGATATCTACAGTTAAAAATGTCATTTTACACCCAGCGTCGTGACCCGTACTTTCAAGATAGGAAAAATAGTGTACCTAGTTATTTACACGTTATCCCACAAGTACGTTCCTCCAAGAAGAGAAGTCACACTCCGAGGGCATCTTGTGGACACTTTCCGAGGACTGCTCATCTAGGTTCCTCCACCAAGTCAATGTGAGCTTCTCAATGTGATTCCTGTTATTTTTAGGTAAGATATCGTGTCAAAGTTGATGTTTTCTTACACTGAAAATATATTTCCCATTGATACTTTACTCTCCTCACACTTCTGGTACTTCTTTTCTGTCAACTTTGAAGATTGTGTTCTACAGTAAATAGGAAGCCAGCTTCCAGCTTTGATAGTAGAGTATGTTTCAGTGAAGCGTTGTGCTTGTTTATTTACACGCTACAACGCAGATGAACCATTGTTGAAACGTGCGGTAGATGAGAATTTCAAGGCAAGTGGAACCAAAAATATTTTCGCATATTGAAGGCTGCACTGAACAATAATAGCTGTTATGTGAGAACAAAAAGATATTCTATCGAAAATAGTATGAATCTAGATATTTTAGACTATGTACAATAATCTGGTATAATCTTCTATGAGTATATAGTTTTAAATATTTTTCAAAACGATGCCTAAAAAACATTTTGCGAATCTTATTACATTGTCCTTTCAAAATAAAGTTTGTGTCTGCCAATCAAACATTTCTAATACTCTGAATTCAGCCAATTAATGTGGCAGACAAACAGAAATATCTTTTCTCCTTCGTTTCTTCTTATAGTTTCCATTAACACTTGAACCAGTAATTTCAAGTTATCTCAGATAATTATGCTGCAGTATATTTGGTATAATTCTGTAAATCAAAACAGTTAGTTAGTTAGTTAGTTTTAGGTTTAGGTTAGGTTGGGTTAAATTAGTTATGTTACGTTTAGGTTAGGATAGGGTAGGTTAGGTTTAGGTTGAGGTTTAGGTTATGTTAGGTTTCTTACCTTAGGTTAGGTTTAAGGTTTAGGTTATTTAGGTTAGGGTTAGATTAGGTTAGGTTAGGTTGGTTAGCTTAAGGCTAGGTTAGGTAGGTTAGGTTTAGGTCAGGTTAGGTTTGGTTAGGTTAGGTATAGGTTAGGTTTATGTTAGGATTAGGTTAGGTTAGGTTAGGTTAAGTATAGGTTAGTTAGGTTTGGTTAGGTTGGTTAGGCTAGGTTAAGGTTAGGTTAGTTATGTTAGGTTTAGGTTAGGATAGGGTAGGGTAGGTTAGGTTTAGGTTAGGTTAGGTTAGGTTTTGGTTGAGGTTTAGGTTATGTCAGGTTTCTTACGTTAGGTTAGGTTATGGTCAGGTTGGTTAGGTTAGGTTAGGTTTAGGTTAGGTTGGGTTAGGTTTAGGTTAGGTTAGTTAAGGTTTAGGTTAGGATAAGGTAGGTTAGTGAGGTTAGGTTAAGGTTTAGGTTAGGTTCGGTTAGTTAGTTAATTAGGTTAGGATAGTTTAGGTTATGGTTAGGTTAGTTTAGGTTAGGTTTAGGTGTAGGTTAGGTTAGGGTTGTGGTAGGTTTAGGTTGAGTTTCAGGTTATATTAGGTTTCTTACGTAAGATTAGGTTAAGGTTAGGTTTTAGGTTAGGATTTAGTTAGAGTTAGGATTGAATTTGTTTAAGGTAAAGGTTAGAGTTAGGATTAGGATTACATTAGGTTGATTTAGAGATTAGAATAGGTAAGATTTAGATTAGGTTAGGTTTAGTAAAAGTAAAAGATTAGAGTTTAAGATTGAGTTAGGATTAGATTAGAGTTAGAATTAGGTTGGGTTTGGTTAGGTATATATTGAATTAGGTTAAGTTGGTTAGGTTAGGTTTAGGTTAGGTTAGTTAGTTAGTTAGGTTAGGTTTAGGTTAGGTTGGGTTAGGTTAGTAATGTTAGGTTTAGGTTAGGATAGGGTAGGTTAGGTTAGGTTTAGGTTGAGGGTTTAAAGTATATTAGATTTCTTACCTTAAGTTAGGATTTAGAGTTAAGGTTAGAGGTTAGGAGTTAGGTTAAAGTTAGAGTTAAAGTTTTAATTAGGTTAGGTTCCAGGTTAGGATTAGGTAGATAGAATTAGGGTTAGGTTAGAGTTAGAAGTTAGAGTTAGATTAGATTAAGTTAGAATTAGAGTTAGGGTTAAGTTAGATTTAGATTAATTAGATTTTAGTTAGATTAGTTATTTAGATTGATTAGGATTAGATTAGGGGTAGATTGAATTTAGGATTAGATTAGATTAGGATTTTAGATTTGAGTTTAGGTTATGTCAGGTTTCTTACGTTAGGTTAGGTTATGGTCAGGTTAATTAGGTTAGGTTAGGTTTAGGTTAGGTTAGGTTAGGTTAGGAGTTTAAGGATTAGAGTTTAGGTTTAGGTTAGGATAAGGTAGGTTAGTGAGGTTAGGTTAGGTGTAGTTTAGGTTAGGTTCGGTTAGTTAGTTAATTAGGTTAGGATAGTTTAGGTTATGGTTAGGTTAGTTTAGGTTAGGTTTAGGTGTAGGTTAGGTTAGGGTTGTGGTAGGTTTAGGTTGAGGTTCAGGTTATATTAGGTTTCTTACGTAAGATTAGGTTAAGGTTAGGTTTAGGGTTAGGTTTGGTTAGGTTAGGTTAGTTTGTTTAGGGTAGGGTTAGGTTAGGTTAGGTTACGTTAGGTTAGTTTAGAGTTAGGATAGGTTAGTTTAGTTAGGTTAGGTTTGGTAAGGTAAAGGTTAGGTTTAGGTTAGTTAGGTTAGATTAGGTTAGGTTAGGTTGGAGTTAGGTATATATTAGATTAGGTTAAAGTTAGTATTAGGTTAGAAGTTTAGGTTGAGATTAGTTAGGAGTTAGGATTTAGGTTAGGAGTTAGGTTAGGGTTAGGTTAGTTAGTTTAGGTTTAGGAGTTAGGATTTATGTTAGGATTTAGAGTTGAGGATTTAAATTATATTAGGTTTCTTTACAAGTTAGGATTTAGGTTAGAGTTATTAGGTTAGGATTAGGTTGGTTAGATTAGGATTAGTTAGATTAGAAGTTAGGATTTAATTAGGAGTTAGGTTAGATTTAGGAGTTAGGATTAGGTTTAGGTAATTTAGGTAGGTTAGTTAAATTTAGATTTAGGATTTAGTTAGGTTAGTTAGATTAGGTTAGGTTATTAATTAGTTAATTAGATTTAGGTTAATTAGTTAGATTAGTTAGATTTAGATTAGAGATAGGGTAGGTTAGGATTTAGGTTAGGATTAGATTAAGTTTAGGTTGAGTTTAGGATTATATTAGGTTTTACATTAAATTAGGTTTTGAATTAGGATTCATTAGAAGCTAGGTTAAAAGTGCAGGAATTAGAGTTATAGTTATATTAGGTTTTACGTTAAGTTAGAGTTTAAGTTTAGAGTTAGTTTGTTTAGGGTAGGGTTAGGTTAGGTTTATATTAGTAATTAAAGGTTAGGATTAGGTTAGAGTTAGATTAGGTTGGTTGGGTTAAGTACAGGTTAGTTAGGTTAGGTTGGTTAGGTTAGTTTTAGGTTAGTTTAGTTAGTTAATTAGGTTAGTTAGTTAGGTTTAGGTTAGGTTGTGTTAGGTTAGTTATGTTAGGTTTAGGTTAGGATAGGGTAGGTTAGGTTAGGTTTAGGTTTAAGTTATGTTAGGTTTCTTACCTTAGAGTTAGAGTTTAGGATTGAATTAGATTGTTGATTTAGGTTAGGTTAGGTTAGGTTAATTGGTTAGATTAGATTAGAGTTAGGTTTAAAGTGTAAGGTTAGATTAGGATAGAGTTTTAGTTTAGGTTACGTTAGAGTTTAGTTAGTTAGGGTTAGGATTAAAATTACAGGATTAGAAGTAGGTTATGGTTATGTTAGGTTAGGTTAGGTTTGTTAGGTTAAGGTTAAGCTAGGTTAGTAATGTTAGGTTTAGGTTTAGGTTAGGTTAAAGTAGTTAGTTAGTTAGGTTAGGTTAGTAATGTTAGGTTTAGGTTAGGATAGGGCAGGTTCGTTAGGTTAGGTTAGTTAGTTAGTTAGGTTAGGTTGGGTTAGGTTTAGGTTAGGTTAGGTTAGTAATGTTAGGTTTAGGGTAGGATAGGGTAGGTTAGTTAGGTTAAGGTATAGGTTAGGTTAGGTTTAGGTTAGGTTAGAGTTAGGTTAGGTTAGATTAGGTTAGGTTAGTTAGGTTAGATTTAGGTTAGGTGCAATGGTAGGGAAAAATGCAGAATTAGTTGTACTTATGAAAAGTGATCCCTGCTTTACAGAGTTTTTCCCTGTTCACTGTATTCTTCATTGTGAACACCTGGCAGTCAGATACTTCAAGCATGATATATTGCTTGATTTCTAACCAATACAAACTGAGAAAGACAACAATAAAATGGAACAATAAAATATTATTGAATATTTGCGTATAGTAACTGAAGGGACGAAATCTTAAAGTATGAATCGAACTGTGCGAAGAAAGAACTTACTTTTATAGTGTATATAATGGGTACTTCGATCAGTATAATTTGTCGGTATAAAGTTTTGTATAAGTATTTTAATTGTTTTTTCTGATAAGTTCTTTGTATAAATCTGAATTAAATTCTTGTAGTAAGAAACGAAAGTTAGACAACTCGTAAGTAACATTTACGTCACTATATAACCTATGTGAAGCTAAGTAATTAGAGTTTGCAAACTTTGAGCTGATTTAGATGGCGTCATAGTGAATGGTACAGTGAGAGTGAATATTTTATAAGAAAAAAAATTCTATTTTACCAGTCTAATTTTCATTAGACGCTTACCATTTCACACAGAGATTATATCTTCTGTGAACATCTGGCTTGAGTTTCTGCGTGACACTAGTTTTTATGCAACTTCAATCTGAACTCACGTGATTCTAATTAATGAATAATGATGTTATTGTTTAATAACTCCCTCTATACTGCTCCACTCATGAAATTTCATTATTAAAGAGAAAATAAGTCGTAATTACCCAAATGAACACATACGCATCAGAAAACTTGTGAGTGAAGCGGATATTTGATAGGCAGATCATGATACAAATGATCTGTTTTCAAATTAATCGCTTCAAATACATGAGAATCTATACAGCAAATCCATTGGATGGATGCCGAATCATGACGGTCGAGTGTCTTAAAAAGGAATTAAAGATCTGATACCTGCTCTATAATTGATGTAAAAAATCACCACGAATTTATCAGAATTTATCAAACAATTCACTAGCAGTGGTAAAGAATACAAACATGTCCAATGAACAGAACAGAGGTCGGGTACACTGATGTGTAAGAATTGCTTATGCTGGTACATATGTTTAAGATGAATTGTAGTTCAATGATGTATCACAACCAGTAAACACAACATTTCTGAAGAGGTGTGGGTTTGGTACGATTCAAAGTGAAGAAACCAAAACAGCGGTAATAGATTATCTAGCCACAACGAGTTTCTCGAGCACAATAGAAAACAGTGAAAATGGTTGGTTCAAGAGGATAAAGTATTGGGTTTGGTACGATTCAAAGTGAAGATACCAAAACAGCGGTAATAGATTATCTAGCCACAACGAGTTTCTCGAGCACAATAGGAAACAGTGAAAATGGTTGGGTCAAGAGGATAAAGTATTGGGTTGGAGTGAGTAAGGATTTGAACATTTTGTCAATTCATCCAAAACGGGTTTCTACCATCAAAGATATAACTGGAGGACTCTTTCCATGAGTATGAAAACAGAAGGCTATCTTGCATGTAATAACGAAACCACAGACCAAGTCAACGGAGATGTAGAGTACACGCTTTGACCACGTGACTGAAATTATAGGACACAATGTAGTGTTTGAAACAATAAATTATAACATCAGTGGATGAAGAAAAGCAAGCATCTAGAGAACTCTGTAATGGGAATAGGAAGAAAGGCGTTTGTAATATAGACCTGAATATGGAATAATGATCCAACGAAGTCAAGAGAACTTTTCTAAATGAAAACTTTGCACAGATTAATAACTAAATCCCTTCGTGTCTTTTTAATGACATCAAGTAAAACCTTGTGAGATGATTTGTAAATTTCTTCACACCTAAAGAAAACAGAATAGATTTCAAAGTGGATGAAATTGAATAGGTTTAGAACTGATCGTTAGAGAGAAAAGAACTGGAGAGAAATCCTATGTGTAAGAATGGTTGTAATCCATCCGTTATTTGACATGTGGGACCAGAGGAAGAAACATTGTATGGAACAAGCCACAGCAGAAAACAAAATGGAACAAGAATCATTCCAAAGGGAACAGCATCTCTATGAAGTACTTCTGACATGAAATGAAGACGTAAAGTGCAAGGAGGCAAACAAAGAAGGTTCAGGAAAAGACAGTGTAATTGTGTACTGGGTAGTTGAACTGAATAAATGGGTCAGCTTTCCAAAAATTCAAAATTTATACCACAGTTTGTGAATCTAGATAGTGCATGTAAAAAATAACTATAATTCTTAATCAGTGAATCAGTAAGACTACGAGGACCAGACATATAGTCCTGGAAATGTAGTTGGTGTAAAAAGAAATCAGTATGTATGCAGATGTAAGTAACTGATGAAAAACAAATAATACATCAGGATTAGATTTATACAAACGGGATTGTGAAAGAGGGGAAAAGACCTGGAATCGAATATACATGAGAAATTAAGCCCACATAATGAGAGGATGGTCGAATACTGTCCTCAGTGGGAAGTTCACATAGCCTTAGAAGTAGATGAACGTAAAGAAACAAGCTGACCTTCTGCTGAATTTCCTATTGACATCGAAGGGATGAAAGAGTGTCAAATATATGTTAATAAAGTTACAGACTACATGATGGTGTTCACTAATATATGAAAAGTGGCTGTCACGTCAAATAGATGTGAATGAAGTTACAGACTACATGATGGTGTTCACTAATATATGAAAAGTGGCTGTCACGTCATCAATACGCAACTTTCATCTCCTCGCCACTGTTGAAATTTCACTTATTGTTTCTAAGATTGTTGGAAGACACATGCTGAACAATGAGAAATCTCAAGAGCCAAGATGGCAATTGTCTAAAGAGACAAATCTCTAAGGCAAACGAACAGGGAAGACATCTAAACTGGTCTCCAAAGAACCAACCTGCAGGAGATGGTATGAATGGAGTTTCTCGGCCGACTGGTATATTCATTGGCTGCTACAGCTCCTTCTGAAACAAAATAAACCTTTTAACACAGTTAAGATGTCTTAACTGTGGATGCTCTGTCATGGGAAAGAAGATGAACTAACTTATATCTGTTGTGTTTACTAAGATGCTCCCCACTCTACCATGGGAAATAAGGTTGACTAATTTATATGTATTGTGTTTACTAAGATGCTCTCCACTCTACCATGAGAAAGAAGGTGGACTAATTTATATGTATTGTGTTTACTGTGATGTTCCCCACTCTACCATGGGAAGGAAGGTGGACTAATTTATATGTATTGTGTTTGCTAAGATGCTCCCCACTCTACCATGGGAAAGAAGGTGGACTAATTTATATGTATTGTGTTTGCTAAGATGCTCCCCACTCTACCATGGGAAAGAAGATGGACTAATTTATATGTGCTATGTTTACTAAGATACTTCCCACTCTACCATGGGAAAGAAGGTGGAATAATTTATATGTATTGTGTTTACTAAGATACTCCCCACCTTATCATGGGAAAGAAGGTGGACCAATTTATATGTATTGTGTTTACTAAGATGCTCTCCACCCTATCATGAGAAAGAAGGTGGACTATTTTATATGTATTGTGTTTACTAAGATGCTCCCCACTCTACCATGGGATAGAAGGTGGACTAATTTATATGTATTGTGCTTACTAAGATGCTCTCCACCCTATTCTGGGAAAGAAGGTGGACTAATTTATATGTATTGTGTTTACTAAGATGCTCTCCATCCTATCATGGGAAAGAAGGTGGACTAATATATATGTATTGTGTTTACTAAGATGCTCCCCACTCTACCATGGGAAAGAAGGTGGACTAATTTGTATGTATTGTGTTTACTAAGATGCTCCCCACTCTACCATGGGAAAGAAGGTGGACTAATTTATATGTATTGTGTTTACTAAGGTGTTCCCCACTCTACCATGGGAAAGAAGGTTGGCAACTTTATATGTACTGTATCTGCTAAGATGTCCCTCCTCCCAACATGGGAAAGAAGGTGGATCAGCCCGGATATCTACAGTTAAAAATGTCATTTTACACCCAGCGTCGTGACCCGTACTTTCAAGATAGGAAAAATAGTGTACCTAGTTATTTACACGTTATCCCACAAGTACGTTCCTCCAAGAAGAGAAGTCACACTCCGAGGGCATCTTGTGGACACTTTCCGAGGACTGCTCATCTAGGTTCCTCCACCAAGTCAATGTGAGCTTCTCAATGTGATTCCTGTTATTTTTAGGTAAGATATCGTGTCAAAGTTGATGTTTTCTTACACTGAAAATATATTTCCCATTGATACTTTACTCTCCTCACACTTCTGGTACTTCTTTCTGTCAACTTTGAAGATTGTGTTCTACAGTAAATAGGAAGCCAGCTTCCAGCTTTGATAGTAGAGTATGTTTCAGTGAAGCGTTGTGCTTGTTTATTTACACGCTACAACGCAGATGAACCATTGTTGAAACGTGCGGTAGATGAGAATTTCAAGGCAAGTGGAACCAAAATATTTTCGCATATTGAAGGCTGCACTGAACAATAATAGCTGTTATGTGAGAACAAAAAGATATTCTATCGAAAATAGTATGAATCTAGATATTTTAGACTATGTACAATAATCTGGTATAATCTTCTATGAGTATATAGTTTTAAATATTTTTCAAAACGATGCCTAAAAAAACATTTTGCGAATCTTATTACATTGTCCTTTCAAAATAAAGTTTGTGTCTGCCAATCAAACATTTCTAATACTCTGAATTCAGCCAATTAATGTGGCAGACAAACAGAAATATCTTTTCTCCTTCGTTTCTTCTTATAGTTTCCATTAACACTTGAACCAGTAATTTCAAGTTATCTCAGATAATTATGCTGCAGTATATTTGGTATAATTCTGTAAATCAAAACAGTTAGTTAGTTAGTTAGTTTTAGGTTTAGGTTAGGTTGGGTTAAATTAGTTATGTTACGTTTAGGTTAGGATAGGGTAGGTTAGGTTTAGGTTGAGGTTTAGGTTATGTTAGGTTTCTTACCTTAGGTTAGGTTTAAGGTTTAGGTTATTTAGGTTAGGGTTAGATTAGGTTAGGTTAGGTTGGTTAGCTTAAGGCTAGGTTAGGTAGGTTAGGTAAGTTAGGTTTAGGTCAGGTTAGGTTTGGTTAGGTTAGGTATAGGTTAGGTTTATGTTAGATTAGGTTAGGTTAGGTTAGGTATAGGTTAGTTAGGTTTGGTTAGGTTGGTTAGGCTAGGTTAAGGTTAGGTTAGTTATATTAGGTTTAGGATTAGATAGGGTAGTTAGAGTTAGGATTTAGAGTTTAGGTTAGGTTGGATTTTAGTTGAGTTTAGGTTATATCAGGTTTCTTACATTAGGATTGGAATTATAGTCAGGTTAGTTAGGTTAGGTTAAGTTTAGGTTGATTTAAGGTTAGGTTAGGAGATTTAGGTTAAGTTAGGTTAAGTTGATTAAAGTTAAAGTTTAGGTTAGGATTAAAGGTTAAGTTAGAGTTTTGGGTTAGAGTTAAGGTTCAGTTAATTAAGTTGAGTTGGAGTTAGGATAGGTTTAGGATTAGGATTAGACGTTTAGGTTAGGATTTAGGTTTAAGTTAGAGTTATAGGTTAAGGTAGTAGGTTTTAGGTTGAGATTTCAGGTTATATTAAGTTTCTTACGTAGATTTAGGATTAAAGTTAGGATTTAGGGTTAGGTTTAGTTAGGTTAGGTTAGTTTGTTTAGGGTAGGGTTAGGTTAGGTTAGGTTACGTTAGGTTAGAATTTAGAGATTAGAGGATAGAGTAAGATTTAGTTAGGTTTAGGTTTAGTAAAGAGTAAAGTTAGGATTTAGATTAGATTAGATTAGATTAAGTTAGGTTAGGTTAGTTGGGTTAGGTATATGTTAGAATTAGGATTAGATTGGATTAGGATTAGGTTTAGGTTAGGTTAGTTAGGTTAGGTTAGATTTAAATTTAGGTTTAAGTTAGGTTAGGTTAGGTTTAAATTTAGTTAGTTAGGATTAGGAGGATTAGGTTAGAGTTAGAGTTGAGGAGTTTAAGTTATATTTAGGTTTCTTACCTTAGGTTAGGATTTAGAGTTTAGGGTTAGATTAGGTTAGGTTAGGTTGGTTAGGTTAAGGTTAGGTTAGTTAGGTTAGGTTTAAGTGTAGGTTAGGTTAGATTTAGGTTAGGTTAGGATTTAGGTTAGGTTAGGATTAGGTTAGGTTTTAGATTAGAGTTAGGATTAGATAGATTAGGTTAGGATTAGGTTAGATTAGGTGAATTAATTGGGTCAGTTGGTTAGGTTATTAGATTAGGTTAGTTAGAGATTAGGTTGAGATAGGTTAGGTTAGGTTTAGGCCAGGATTGTAATTTAGATTTTAGTTAGGGTTTAGGTTATCAAGTTTAGGTTTAGGTTAGGTTATAGTCAGAGTTTTAATTAGGATTAGTTTAGGTTATAGGTCAGGATTAGGCCAGTTTAAGTTAGTTAAGTTTAAGTTAAGTTAGGTAGGCTTGTCCAGTTGGTTAAAGTTAGGAGTTTAAGTTCAGTTAGGTTAAGTTAGAAGGTTAGGTTTAGTTTAGGTTAGTTAGTTGGGTTAAAGTTTAGGTTAGGATAGTTTAGGAAGTTAGTAGGTTAGGATTAGGAGGTTTATGGTAGGATTACAGGTTTAGGTTCAGGTTATATTAGAGATTCTTAGGTTAAATTAGGTTAGATTTAGAGATTAGAGATTTTAGGTTAGGATTAGGGATTAGGATTGTTTAGTTAAGTTAGGGTTATTAAGTTGAGTTTACATTAGAATTAAGTTTAGAATTAGAGATAGTAAGTTTAGGATTTAAGTTTAGATTAGAGTTAGGTTTAGTAGAATTAGATTAAGTTAAGGTAGGATTAGGTTAGTTAGTTAGAGTTAGATTATTGAGTTAGATTGAATAATTAGATTAGGATTATCTCTTAAGATTAGAGTTAGGTTTAGTTAGGAGTTAGATTAGGTTTAGATTTAAGTTAGATTAAGTTTAAATTAGGATTTAGGATTAGAATTAGGTTAGAATATAGGGTTAGATTAAGTTAAGTTGAGTTTAGGTTAGATTAGAGTTTATTAGTTTAGGTTAGAGATTGATTTCAAGTAGATTAGGTTAAGTTTAGGTTGGAGGTATTTTAGGATTAGTTAGGTTATAGGTTAGATTTAGTTAGGTCGTTAGGTTTAAGTAGCAGGTTAGGTTTAATTTAGGTTAGGATTAGGTTTAGGGTAGGTTAGGTATAGGTTAGGTTGGAATTTAGAGTTTAGGTTAGATTAGATTAGAATTAGGATTAGAATTAAGGTTATATTAGATTGAATTAATTAGGTTAGGTTGAATTAATTAGATTTGGTTAGGTTTAAGTTAGGATAAGGTAGGTTCAAGTTTAGAGTTAAGTTAGAGTTAGGTTTAGGTTGAGTTTAGGTTATGTTAGATTTTACGTTAAGTTAGAGTTTAGAGTTAGGTTCGTTAGAGCTAGAGTTAAAGTGCAGGTTAGGATTGGAGTTATAGTTATATTAGGTTTTTACGTTAAGTTAGGTTTAGGTTAGGTTAGTTTGTTTAGGGTAGGGTTAGGTTAGGTTTATGTTAGTTAGGGTTAGATTAGGTTAGGTTAGAGTTAGGTTAGGTTGGTTGGGTTAAGTACAGGTTAGTTAGGTTAGGTTGGTTAGGTTAGTTTTAGGTTAGTTTAGTTAATTAATTAAGTTAGATTAGATTAAGTTTAAGTTAGGTTAGGTTAAGTTAGTTATATGTTAGAGTTTAGGTTAGGATAAGGTAGGATTAGAAGTTAGGTTTAAGTTTAGGTTATATTAGGTTTCTTACCTTAGGTTAGGTTTAGGTTAGTTAGGTTAGGTTGGTTAGGTTAGGTTGGTTAGGTTAAGGTTAGGTTAGTTAGGTTAGGTTTAAGTGTAGGTTAGGTTAGGATAGGTTAGGTTTAGGTTACGTTAGGTTTGGTTGGTTAGGTTAGGTTAAGGTGCAGGTTAATAGTTAGGTTAGGTTAGTTAGGTTTAGGTTAGGATAGGTTAGGTTAGATTAGTTAGTTAGGTTAGGTTGGGTTAGGTTAGATTTAGGTTAGGTGCAATGGTAGGAAAAATGCAGAATTAGTTGTACTTATGAAAAGTGATCCCTGCTTTACAGAGTTTTTCCCTGTTCACTGTATTCTTCATTGTGAACACCTGGCAGTCAGATACTTCAAGCATGATATATTGCTTGATTTCTAACCAATACAAACTGAGAAAGACAACAATAAAATGGAACAATAAAATATTATTGAATATTTGCGTATAGTAACTGAAGGGACGAAATCTTAAAGTATGAATCGAACTGTGCGAAGAAAGAACTTACTTTATAGTGTATATAATGGGTACTTCGATCAGTATAATTTGTCGGTATAAAGTTTTGTATAAGTATTTTAATTGTTTTTTCTGATAAGTTCTTTGTATAAATCTGAATTAAATTCTTGTAGTAAGAAACGAAAGTTAGACAACTCGTAAGTAACATTTACGTCACTATATAACCTATGTGAAGCTAAGTAATTAGAGTTTGCAAACTTTGAGCTGATTTAGATGGCGTCATAGTGAATGGTACAGTGAGAGTGAATATTTTATAAGAAAAAAAATTCTATTTTACCAGTCTAATTTTCATTAGACGCTTACCATTTCACACAGAGATTATATCTTCTGTGAACATCTGGCTTGAGTTTCTGCGTGACACTAGTTTTTATGCAACTTCAATCTGAACTCACGTGATTCTAATTAATGAATAATGATGTTATTGTTTAATAACTCCCTCTATACTGCTCCACTCATGAAATTTCATTATTAAAGAGAAAATAAGTCGTAATTACCCAAATGAACACATACGCATCAGAAAACTTGTGAGTGAAGCGGATATTTGATAGGCAGATCATGATACAAATGATCTGTTTTCAAATTAATCGCTTCAAATACATGAGAATCTATACAGCAAATCCATTGGATGGATGCCGAATCATGACGGTCGAGTGTCTTAAAAAGGAATTAAAGATCTGATACCTGCTCTATAATTGATGTAAAAAATCACCACGAATTTATCAGAATTTATCAAACAATTCACTAGCAGTGGTAAAGAATACAAACATGTCCAATGAACAGAACAGAGGTCGGGTACACTGATGTGTAAGAATTGCTTATGCTGGTACATATGTTTAAGATGAATTGTAGTTCAATGATGTATCACAACCAGTAAACACAACATTTCTGAAGAGGTGTGGGTTTGGTACGATTCAAAGTGAAGAAACCAAAACAGCGGTAATAGATTATCTAGCCACAACGAGTTTCTCGAGCACAATAGAAAACAGTGAAAATGGTTGGTTCAAGAGGATAAAGTATTGGGTTTGGTACGATTCAAAGTGAAGATACCAAAACAGCGGTAATAGATTATCTAGCCACAACGAGTTTCTCGAGCACAATAGGAAACAGTGAAAATGGTTGGGTCAAGAGGATAAAGTATTGGGTTGGAGTGAGTAAGGATTTGAACATTTTGTCAATTCATCCAAAACGGGTTTCTACCATCAAAGATATAACTGGAGGACTCTTTCCATGAGTATGGAAACAGAAGGCTATCTTGCATGTAATAACGAAACCACAGACCAAGTCAACGGAGATGTAGAGTACACGCTTTGACCACGTGACTGAAATTATAGGACACAATGTAGTGTTTGAAACAATAAATTATAACATCAGTGGATGAAGAAAAGCAAGCATCTAGAGAACTCTGTAATGGGAATAGGAAGAAAGGCGTTTGTAATATAGACCTGAATATGGAATAATGATCCAACGAAGTCAAGAGAACTTTTCTAAATGAAAACTTTGCACAGATTAATAACTAAATCCCTTCGTGTCTTTTTAATGACATCAAGTAAAACCTTGTGAGATGATTTGTAAATTTCTTCACACCTAAAGAAAACAGAATAGATTTCAAAGTGGATGAAATTGAATAGGTTTAGAACTGATCGTTAGAGAGAAAAGAACTGGAGAGAAATCCTATGTGTAAGAATGGTTGTAATCCATCCGTTATTTGACATGTGGGACCAGAGGAAGAAACATTGTATGGAACAAGCCACAGCAGAAAACAGAATGGAACAAGAATCATTCCAAAGGGAACAGCATCTCTATGAAGTACTTCTGACATGAAATGAAGACGTAAAGTGCAAGGAGGCAAACAAAGAAGGTTCAGGAAAAGACAGTGTAATTGTGTACTGGGTAGTTGAACTGAATAAATGGGTCAGCTTTCCAAAATTCAAAATTTATACCACAGTTTGTGAATCTAGATAGTGCATGTAAAAAATAACTATAATTCTTAATCAGTGAATCAGTAAGACTACGAGGACCAGACATATAGTCCTGGAAATGTAGTTGGTGTAAAAAGAAATCAGTATGTATGCAGATGTAAGTAACTGATGAAAACAAATAATACATCAGGATTAGATTTATACAAACGGGATTGTGAAAGAGGGGAAAAGACCTGAATCGAATATACATGAGAAATTAAGCCCACATAATGAGAGGATGGTCGAATACTGTCCTCAGTGGGAAGTTCACATAGCCTTAGAAGTAGATGAACGTAAAGAAACAAGCTGACCTTCTGCTGAATTTCCTATTGACATCGAAGGGATGAAAGAGTGTCAAATATATGTTAATAAAGTTACAGACTACATGATGGTGTTCACTAATATATGAAAAGTGGCTGTCACGTCAAATAGATGTGAATGAAGTTACAGACTACATGATGGTGTTCACTAATATATGAAAAGTGGCTGTCACGTCATCAATACGCAACTTTCATCTCCTCGCCACTGTTGAAATTTCACTTAGTGTTTCTAAGATTGTTGGAAGACACATGCTGAACAATGAGAAATCTCAAGAGCCAAGATGGCAATTGTCTAAAGAGACAAATCTCTAAGGCAAACGAACAGGGAAGACATCTAAACTGGTCTCCAAAGAACCAACCTGCAGGAGATGGTATGAATGGAGTTTCTCGGCCGACTGGTATATTCATTGGCTGCTACAGCTCCTTCTGAAACAAAATAAACCTTTTAACACAGTTAAGATGTCTTAACTGTGGATGCTCTGTCATGGGAAAGAAGATGAACTAACTTATATCTGTTGTGTTTACTAAGATGCTCCCCACTCTACCATGGGAAATAAGGTTGACTAATTTATATGTATTGTGTTTACTAAGATGCTCTCCACTCTACCATGAGAAAGAAGGTGGACTAATTTATATGTATTGTGTTTACTGTGATGTTCCCCACTCTACCATGGGAAGGAAGGTGGACTAATTTATATGTATTGTGTTTGCTAAGATGCTCCCCACTCTACCATGGGAAAGAAGGTGGACTAATTTATATGTATTGTGTTTGCTAAGATGCTCCCCACTCTACCATGGGAAAGAAGATGGACTAATTTATATGTGCTATGTTTACTAAGATACTTCCCACTCTACCATGGGAAAGAAGGTGGAATAATTTATATGTATTGTGTTTACTAAGATACTCCCCACCTTATCATGGGAAAGAAGGTGGACCAATTTATATGTATTGTGTTTACTAAGATGCTCTCCACCCTATCATGAGAAAGAAGGTGGACTATTTTATATGTATTGTGTTTACTAAGATGCTCCCCACTCTACCATGGGATAGAAGGTGGACTAATTTATATGTATTGTGCTTACTAAGATGCTCTCCACCCTATTCTGGGAAAGAAGGTGGACTAATTTATATGTATTGTGTTTACTAAGATGCTCTCCATCCTATCATGGGAAAGAAGGTGGACTAATATATATGTATTGTGTTTACTAAGATGCTCCCCACTCTACCATGGGAAAGAAGGTGGACTAATTTGTATGTATTGTGTTTACTAAGATGCTCCCCACTCTACCATGGGAAAGAAGGTGGACTAATTTATATGTATTGTGTTTACTAAGGTGTTCCCCACTCTACCATGGGAAAAAAGATGGACAACTTTATATGTACTGTATCTGCTAAGATGTCCCTCCTCCCAACATGGGAAAGAAGGTGGATCAGCCCGGATATCTACAGTTAAAAATGTCATTTTACACCCAGCGTCGTGACCCGTACTTTCAAGATAGGAAAAATAGTGTACCTAGTTATTTACACGTTATCCCACAAGTACGTTCCTCCAAGAAGAGAAGTCACACTCCGAGGGCATCTTGTGGACACTTTCCGAGGACTGCTCATCTAGGTTCCTCCACCAAGTCAATGTGAGCTTCTCAATGTGATTCCTGTTATTTTTAGGTAAGATATCGTGTCAAAGTTGATGTTTTCTTACACTGAAAATATATTTCCCATTGATACTTTACTCTCCTCACACTTCTGGTACTTCTTTTCTGTCAACTTTGAAGATTGTGTTCTACAGTAAATAGGAAGCCAGCTTCCAGCTTTGATAGTAGAGTATGTTTCAGTGAAGCGTTGTGCTTGTTTATTTACACGCTACAACGCAGATGAACCATTGTTGAAACGTGCGGTAGATGAGAATTTCAAGGCAAGTGGAACCAAAAATATTTTCGCATATTGAAGGCTGCACTGAACAATAATAGCTGTTATGTGAGAACAAAAAGATATTCTATCGAAAATAGTATGAATCTAGATATTTTAGACTATGTACAATAATCTGGTATAATCTTCTATGAGTATATAGTTTTAAATATTTTTCAAAACGATGCCTAAAAAAACATTTTGCGAATCTTATTACATTGTCCTTTCAAAATAAAGTTTGTGTCTGCCAATCAAACATTTCTAATACTCTGAATTCAGCCAATTAATGTGGCAGACAAACAGAAATATCTTTTCTCCTTCGTTTCTTCTTATAGTTTCCATTAACTCTTGAACCAGTAATTTCAAGTTATCTCAGATAATTATGCTGCAGTATATTTGGTATAATTCTGTAAACCAAAACAGTTAGTTAGTTAGTTAGTTTTAGGTTTAGGTTAGGCTGGGTTAAACTAGTTATGTTACGCCTAGGTTAGGATAGGCAGGTTAGGTTTAGGCTGAGGCCCAGGCCATGTTAGGCTTCCACCCAGGCCAGGGCCTGGCCCAGGCCATTTCCAGGCCAGGCCAGATCAGGCCAGGCTAGGCTGGCCAGCCTAAGGCCAGGCCAGGGCAGGCCAGGGCCCAGGCCAGGCCAGGCCTGGCCAGGCCAGGCACAGGCCAGGCAGGGCAGGCCAGGCCAGGCCCATGCCAGATCAGGCCAGGCCAGGCCAGGCATAGGCCAGGCCAGGGCCTGGCTCAGGCCAGGCTCAGGCCAGGCAGGCTGGCCAGGCTCAGTCATGCCAGGCCTAGGCCAGGACAGGCAGGGCAGGCCAGGGCCCAGGCCAGGCCAGGCCAGGCTCCTGGCCGAGGCCCAGGCTCATGCCCAGGCCCACGCCAGGCCAGGCCATGGCATCAGGCCTGGTCAGGCCAGGCCAGGCCCAGGCTCAGGCCTGGGCTCAGGGCCAGGCCAGGCTGGCTGGGCCCAGGCCAGGATGGGCTGCAGGCCAGCGAGGCCAGGTCTGGCTGGCCCAGGCCAGGTCCGGCCAGTCAGTCAATCAGGCCAGGATTAGCCCAGGCCATGGCTCAGGCCAGGCCCAGGCCAGGCCCAGGCGCAGGCCAGGCCAGGGCTGCGGCAGGCCCAGGCCGAGCCAGGTCATACCAGGCCTCCACGCAAGATCAGGCCGGGGCCAGGGCTCAGGTCAGGCCTGGTCAGGCCAGGCTCAGTCTGCTCCAGGCAGGGCCAGGCCAGGCCAGGTCACGCCAGGTCAGCCCAGAGCCAGGACAGGCAAGCCTAGCCAGGCCAGGGCCTGGCAAGCAAAGCCAGGCCCCCAGGCCAGCCAGGTCAGACTCAGGCCAGGCCAGGCTGGGCCAGGCACATGCCAGCCAGGCAAGGCTGGTCAGGCCAGGCCCAGGCTCAGGCCAGTCAGTCAGCCAGGCCAGGGCCCAGGCCAGGGCCGGGCCAGGCCAGCAACGCCAGGCCCAGGCCAGGACAGGCAGGCCAGGCCAGGCCTAGGGCCGAGGCCTAAACCATGCCAGGCTCCACCCCAGGCCAGGGCCCAGGCCAGGCCAGATCAGGCCAGGCCAGGCCGGCCAGGCTGGGCCAGGCCAGCCAGGCCAGGCCTGGGCCGCAGGCCAGGCCAGATTCCAGGCCAGGCCAGGCCTGGGGCAGGCCAGGCACAGGCCAGGCCAGATTCCAGGCCAGGCCAGATCAGGCCAGGCCAGGCCAGGCCACACTGTCATGCCAGTCAGTCAATCAGGCCAGGCCAGCCAGTCAGTCTGGCCAGGATCAGGCCAGACAGGCAGGCCAGGGCCCAGGCCAGGCCAGGCCAGGCCCTTGGCCGAGGCCCAGGCCAGGCCCACCGGCCTCCACGCCAGGCCAGGCCATGGCACCAGGCCAACCAGGCCAGGCCAGGGCTCCAGGCCAGGCCAGGCCAGGCCCAGGCCAGGCTGGCCCAGGCCAGGGACAAGGCAGGCTCAGCGAGGCCAGGCTTGGCAGGCCCAGGCCAGGTCCGGTCAGTCAGTCAATCAGGCCAGGATAGCTCAGGTCATGGCCAGGCTGGCCCAGGCCAGGCCAGGCCAGGTGCAGGCCAGGTCAGGGTCAGCGGCAGGCCCAGGCCGAGGTCCAGGCCATACCAGGCTCCCCACGCAAGATCAGGTCAGGCCAGGCCCAGGTCAGGGCCTGGCCAGGCCAGGCCAGCCTGGCTTCAGGGCAGGGCCAGGCCAGGCCAGGTCACGCCAGGTCAGGGCCCAGAGCCAGGACAGGCTCAGGCCTAGCCAGGATCAGGCCTGGCAAGGCAAAAGGCCAGGCCCAGGCCAGCCAGGCCAGATCAGGCCAGGCTTCAGGGCTGGCTGGGCCAGGCATACGCCAGCCAGGCCGCCTGGCCAGGCCAGGCCCAGGCCAGGTCAGTCAGTCAGGCCAGGCCAGGCCCAGGCCAGGCCGGGCCAGGCCAGCAACGCCAGGCCCAGGCCAGGACAGGCAGGCCATGCCAGGCCCAGGCCGAGGCCTAAACCATGCCAGGCCCTCAACCCAGGTCAGGCCCAGGCCAGGCCAGATCAGGCCAGGCCAGGCCTGGTCAGGCCAGGCCAGGCTCAGCCAGGCCAGGCCTGGCTGCAGGCCAGGCCAGACTCCAGGCCAGGCCAGGCCTGGGCAGGCCAGGCACAGGGTCAGGCCAGACTCCAGGCCAGGCCAGATCAGGCCAGGCCAGGCCAGATGGCGTCATGCCAGTCAGTCAATCAGGCCAGGTCAGTCAGTCAGTCTGGCCAGGCCCAGGCCAGGACAGGCAGGCCAGGCCTAGGCCAGGCCAGGCCAGGCCCAGGGCCGAGGCCCAGGCCATGCCAGGCCTCACGCCAGGTCAGGGCCCAGGCCAGGTCCGCTCAGGCCAGGCTCATGCTCAAGGCCAGGCCAGGTCATGGTCATGCCAGGCCTTTCACGCCAGGCCAGGCCCAGGCCAGGTCAGTCTGGTCCAGGCAGCCAGGCCAGGCCAGGCTCTCCATGCCAGTCAGGTCAGATCAGGCCAGGCCAGAGCCAGGTCAGGGTCACTGGGCCAAGGCCTGGCCAGGCCAGGCCAGGCCAGGTCAGGCCAGGCCAGGTCAGGCCAGGTCAGTCAATCAGGCCAGCTCAGGTCAGGCCCAGGCCAGGCCTGGGCCAGGTCAGTCATGCCAGGGCCCAGGCCAGGACAGGGCAGGCCAGGCCAGGCCCAGGGCCCAGGCCATGCCAGGCCTCAACCAGGCCAGGGCCCAGGGCCAGCCAGGCCAGGCTGGTCAGGCTCAGGGCCTGGTCAGGCTCAGGCCAGGTCAGGCCAGGCCAGGCCCAGGCTGCAGGTCAGGCCAGGACAGGCCAGGGCCCAGGTCACGCCAGGGTCCACTGGTCAGGCCAGGGTCAGGCTAAGGCCAGGCAAGGTCATGGTCATGCCAGGTCAGGCCAGGGTCTGCCTTCAGGTCACGTCAGCTCAGGTCAGCAATGCCAGGCCCAGGCCTAGGCCAGGTCAAAGCAGCCAGTCAGTCAGGCCAGGCCAGCAATGCCAGGCCCAGGCCAGGATAGTGCAGGTCCGCCAGGTTAGGCCAGTCAGTCAGTCAGGTTAGGGCAGGGCCAGGCTTAGGCTAGGCCAGGTTAGCAATGTTAGGTTTAGGCAGGATAGGGCAGGTTAGTTAGGTTAAGGTATAGGTTAGGTTAGGTTTAGGTTAGGTTAGAGTTAGGTTAGGTTAGATTAGGTTAGGTTAGTTAGGTTAGATTTAGGTTAGGTGCAATGGTAGGGAAAAATGCAGAATTAGTTGTACTTATGAAAAGTGATCCCTGCTTTACAGAGTTTTTCCCTGTTCACTGTATTCTTCATTGTGAACACCTGGCAGTCAGATACTTCAAGCATGATATATTGCTTGATTTCTAACCAATACAAACTGAGAAAGACAACAATAAAATGGAACAATAAAATATTATTGAATATTTGCGTATAGTAACTGAAGGGACGAAATCTTAAAGTATGAATCGAACTGTGCGAAGAAAGAACTTACTTTTATAGTGTATATAATGGGTACTTCGATCAGTATAATTTGTCGGTATAAAGTTTTGTATAAGTATTTTAATTGTTTTTTCTGATAAGTTCTTTGTATAAATCTGAATTAAATTCTTGTAGTAAGAAACGAAAGTTAGACAACTCGTAAGTAACATTTACGTCACTATATAACCTATGTGAAGCTAAGTAATTAGAGTTTGCAAACTTTGAGCTGATTTAGATGGCGTCATAGTGAATGGTACAGTGAGAGTGAATATTTTATAAGAAAAAAAATTCTATTTTACAGCAAGTACTACGGGCGATAAGTGTTCGGATTGTACTGATATACAATGTATTTTTATCAATTAAATGTGGTATTATGTGTTGAAAAATATTTTTTAAAAAAGAACTCCATTCCTTAAAACTATATAAATCACACCATTATAGATATAATCGCATTTTCAGGTTCAGTCCCAGTGAAAGGTCGAATATTGGGCTAAGTGGCTCATGTTTCCCACAACACTTACAAACAAAATTTCCAAGGGTAATAAAATTGTAATTAAAATGTGTAAAAATATTTATTATATGGTTCAGAGTTTCGCCGGTTCAGTAAACACTGTAGGACAGTGCTTCCCAACCAGATAACATGTTTTTTTGTCGGCCATGTAAGGTTCATGCAACTTTTAGTTTGTTGTAATATTTTTTCTTTTCCAAATGTTTCGTATTTGTCTACATATGATTAAAAACTAATTATAAAAATTTGTTTTGGCCATCTTCACCTTCATTCTTAAATAAATAATTACTGTGAGGTGTGCGCGAACATATTAAAATTTTTTAGAGGTGCAGGTTATAAAAAAGGTTGGGAACCACTGGTGCAGGATCTGATGTCGCAGGTGTTCAGTGCTACTGCTCATCCATTTTATGTATGTCGAATTTCGCAGCATATGTGTATGAAGGTGTTATATGTGCACTTGCTCATAAAATTTACTGTTCTCTTGTTTTAAAGTTGTCATGTGTTGAATGTGGTATAATGCGGTGTTAAATTTACCTTAGTTGAGACAATAACACAAATGCAGTAGGCCTAACTACGTTATTGGCCTACAAAACTATACTATTTCGGCTACCGTACGTTACTGTATCATCTACACCTGCATATTACTATTTATTTATTAATGTTTACATTTTAGTTGTATTTCTTAAAACATAAAAAAGTAAATGAGAAATACATTGATTTCAAGGACTTCATGAAGTATAGTTTAAAAAACCACGAGTATCATACAATCTTACAGTTTGTTTTTATCACTGTTAGTAAACTGTATATACCTTTCAACTATTTGTTTACTTTAATATAATCTTAAAATATTTATGGTTCTCTCTATTTTTATATTTTATATAATACATACATATAGTGTATATAAATATATATATATATAAGGTTAAAGTCGTATGTACAGAATAAATCTACAGACGACAAATAAAACTTGTCACATTTAAATCTTGTTGTTCTGAGATCTACACAGACAAATCGTCATACACGTGATCGCGAAAAACAACCCTTTATTTATAATATAGGTACAATTTCTTTATTACATTTAAATGATACATTTTCGTTTTCATAACTCAACTTTCAATATCTAAATTTTCCCATTGCTACCTCCTCACTTATCAGTTTTATTTTTCTGTCATTTTCCTTCTCTTTGGCTTACGTCATTTCATTACAACAATTGATTCAAGAGTATCGTAACCTTTGAAACCAATACAAACTGTGAAGAAAGACAACAATAAAATGGAACCACAATATTACTGAATATTTGCATATAGTAACTATGGAGACCAGACATTAAAATAAAAGCCGAACTTTGAGAAGAAAGAACAAAATTTTATTGCAAAAAATTACCCACCTTACATTTCACGGGAATTTGGACCAGTGGAATTTGTAGGGTTAAAGTTTTGTATAAATATTTTAATTGTATATTCACATAAGATCATTCAATAAATCTGAATTAAATTCTTGAAATGAGAAACAAAATTCGGACAACTATTAACATTCACTTTACTCTGCAACCTGTGAGAGACAGCAATTACGGTTAGCAAATACTGGGCTGTTTTAGATAGCGTCGCACTGAAAAATTTCGAAAATGAGACAATTTTCCAAAACAAAAAATATTATTTTTACAGTAATTAACACAGTGGAAAACTGTTCTCATTGTGCTAAGCAAACGTTATTTTTGGTCTATTAAGTGTGTTATCTTTTATTTAAAAATTAACAGTTTTAACTCCTTTCCTTAAAACTATATTTATAAATTACATCAATGAAGATATAACCAAACCTTCAGATTTAGTCCTAGTAAAAGTCGGGTTCTTGTTACAAGGACAGTACTTTAAAATTCTGTTCTTTGATAAATATAGGTTTGTCGTACGTATCGTAGTTATTTTTATAATTGTCTAAATTTAGAATACCAAAGTGGGAATTTTTATAGATTTTTTTGTGTGTTGCCATTTTATAGATAGTGACACAATGTATTTGTTATTTCGGTTACATAGATACAAATATGCTCGCCATGTCCTTCAGTTTGTTTGTTTTTTTTTAGCACAAAGCTACTCGAGGGCTATCTGTGCTAGCCGTCCTTAATTTAGCAGTGTAAGACTAGAGGGAAGGCAGCTAGTCATCACCACCCACCGCCAACTCATGGGCTACTCTTTTACCAACAAATAGTGGGATTGACCGTCACATAATACACTCCCACGGCTGGAAATCGAGTATGTTTAGCGCGACGCGTGCGCGAACCCGCGAACCTCGGATTACGAGTCGCACGCCTTGCACGCTTCGCCATGCCAGGCCATGTCCTTCAGATAAGTTAGATTAGAAAATATAACGTAATTAATACTTTGTATTGGATTTACTAAAATATATTTTTTCAGTATAAGATGATGCTGCAATGGTTAATAGATAGCCTATACCATGTTGCTGTATTATTAATTAACTGTGCTTTTAGTTCGTGATTTTAGTAAATTTAGGATAATTATATCTATATAATCCACAATAGCGACTCAATATACCGTGATGTTTTACTTGGTGTCGTATCATTATCAATCAAATGTCTACAATATTTTTCTTTCTAAGTTCTCTCAGGTATCTTTGGAATGTTTCTTCACGTTCGACGATAATGAATTAATAGGTATTAATAAGGATTTTTTAATGTGCTTTTGTTCAAAAGAATAACCACCATTTTGATCAAGTAATTATTTTAGTTAAGAATAACAATCTTATTGTCGGACGAAAAAACATAAATATTTTTATTTAACGATAGTTCTTTTAAAATATTTCTTCAAGGCTTAAACGCTGAGGACGAACGTTAGGGATAAAATCATTAGTAGAAAACGCAGATTTCTTTATTTTTTGTCATGAAAAAGTTACTGAGATAATAAAGAGTTATTTTACTTTTCGTAAGAAGGTTTTTTAGGTGTCTGTATTGTGATTTGAAAGTGTAAACTATGTTAGGTACATAGAGTTTACGTGGTGAAAGAGAGAACTGAAGACCTTTAGCTAGCACTGATTTACACTGATTATTTATGTTATGATTACATAGGTTAACAATCTGGTCGCCAGGATGAAACTAGGAATGAATGCTGTTAATCAGTCAATTCAGCCTCAAATTTTGGACACGTTCACACTGCACAATTTGTCTTCGTTCCATTGGTTCCACTTGTTTAGTACATCGGTGTAATCAACACTGTCAACAATCATTCTAAGGTTAGTACAGTACACTTTGAACTTTTCCAGTAAAATTTATGTTCTGTTGATGTTTTGTACGAAATTCTTGATCCAACTCCACCAAACATGCTCACCCTTTATGATGTGTGTGTGGAGGAGGGAGAACATTGTTAGGGTCAATCTCACTATTCGTTTGTGAAAGAGTGGTCAGTGGATGGTGATGATGAGGTACCTCTATTCTTTCACTGCTAAATTACATACGACTAGCGTTGATAGCCCTCGTGTAGCTTCAGCCCAATGTAAATCAAAGCAATAGTATCTTCAGACAAATCTGATAATCTAACGACTTTTGAACATTTTGGTTTGGTTCTTTAAAGTGGAGATACTTTGGATTCACGTTTCGAAGTATGTTTCTGAAAGAAAGCAAATTTCAAGGTTGATGATTAATAGTACAACTATATTGAAGATAAAGAAATAGATTCAAACAAGAGAAGGGAACAGAGATAAAGTTTTCAATGTTTTACAGATTCAGTATTTAAAGTAAAAAAATCTTGATGACGAGAAACCCACTTCAGATAAAAATGTATATCAGAATGTCTGGTATGGGTTCTAAAACATTTATTGTATATCAGGATGATGGTATGGGTACTAACACTTGTATTGTGTAACAGAATGGTTGGTATGGGTACTAACAGTTGTATTGTATATCAGAATAGCTGGTATGGGTACTAACACTTGTATTGTATATCAGAAGGGCTGGTATGGGTACTAACACTTGTATTGTATATCAGAATGGCTGGAATGGGTACTAACACTTGTATTGTGTATCAGAATAGCTGGTATGGGTACTAACACTTGTATTGTTTATCAGAATGTCTAGTATGGTTACTAACACTTGTATTGTATATCAGAATGGTTGGTATGGGTACTAACAGTTCTATTGTATATCAGAATAGCTGGTATGGGTACAAACATTTCTATTGTTTATCAGAATGGCTGGTATGGGTACTAACACTTGTATTGTATATCAGAATGGCTGGAATGGGTATTAACACTTGTATTGTGTATCAGAATGACTGGTATGGGTACTAACACTTGTATTGTATATCAGAATGGCTGGAATGGGTACCAACACTTGTATTGTTTTTCAGAATGGCTGGTATGGGTACCAACACTTTATTGTGTATCAGAATGACTGGTATGGGTACTAACATTTGTATTGTGTATCGGAATGACTGGTATGGGTACCAACATTTGTATTGTATATCAGAATAGCTGGTATGGGTACCAACACATTTATTGTATATCAGGAGGGCTGGTATGGGTACTAATATTTTATTGTATATCAGAATGGCTGGTATGGGTACCAACACTTGTGTTGTGTATCAGAATGGCTGGTATGGGTATTAACACTTTATTGTATATCAGAATGGCTGGTATGGGTACTAACACTTTATTGTGTATCAGAATAGTTGGTATGGATATTAACACTTGTGTTGTGTATCAGAATGGCTGGCATGGGTGCCAAACACTTTATTGTATATCAGAATAGTTGGTATGGGTACTAACACTAGTATTGTATATCAGAATGGCTGGTATGGGTAGTAACACTTTTATTGTATATCAGAATAGCTGATATGGATACTAACACTTGTATATCAGAATGGCTGCTATGGGTACTAACACTTTTATTGCATATCAGAATGGCTGGTATGGGTATTAACACTTGTATTGTATATCAGAATGGCTGGTATGGGTACTAACACTTGTATTGTATATCGGAATGGCTGGTATGGGTACTAACACTTGTATTGTATATCAGAATGACTGGTATGAGTACTAACACATGTATTTTTACCGGAATGGCTGGTATAGGTACTAACATTTGTATTGTATATCAGTTGGCTGGTATTAGTACTAACGCTTTTATTGTACATCAGAATGGCTGGTATGGGTATTACCACTTGTATTATTTTTCAGAATGGCTGGTATGGGTACTAACACTTCTATTGTGTATCAGAATGACTGGTATGGGTACTAACATTTGTATTGTATATCAGAATGGCTGGTATGGGTACTAACGCTTTTATTGTGTATCAGAATGGTTGGTATGGGTACAAACACTTTTATTGTATATCAGATTGGCTGGTGTGGGTATTAACACTTGTAATGTATATCAGAATGGCTGGTATGGGTAGTAACACTTTTATTGTATATCAGAATAGCTGGTATGGGTACTAACACTTGTATATCAGAATGGCTGCTATGGGTACTAACACTTGTATATCAGAATGGCTGCTATGGGTACTAACACTTTTATTGCATATCAGAGTGGCTGGTATGGGGATTAACACTTGTATTGTATATCAGAATGGCTGGTATGGGTACTAACACTTGTATTGTATATCGGAATGGCTGGTATGGGTACTAACACTTGTATTGTGTATCAGAATGGCTGGTACGGGTACTAACACTTGTATTGTATATCAGAATGACTGGTATGAGTACTAACACATGTATTTTTACCGGAATGGCTGGTATAGGTACTAACATTTGTATTGTATATCAGAATGGCTGGTATTAGTACTAACGCTTTTATTGTATATCAGAATGGCTGGTATGGGTATTACCACTTGTATTGTTTTTCAGAATGGCTGGTATGGGTACTAACACTTTTATTGTGTATCAGAATGACTGGTATGGGTACTAACATTTGTATTGTGTATCGGAATGACTGGTATGGGTACTAACATTTGTATTGTATATCAGAATGGCTGGAATGGGTACTAACGCTTTTATTGTGTATCAGAATGGTTGGTATGGGTACAAACACTTTTATTGTATATCAGAATGGCTGGTATGGGTAATAACACTTGCATTGTATATCAGAATAACTGGTATGGGTACTAACACTTGCATTTTATATCAGAATGTCTGGTATTGGTAGTAACACTTTTATTGTGTATTAGAATGCCTGGTATGGGTACGAACACTTGTATTGAGAAGGAGAGAAAAACGTTTCGACCTTCCTAGGTCATCTTCAGGTTAAGGAAGAGAGAGTTTCCAAGTGGCCGTTGCCGGACACATCTCTTAGTGACGAGTGTATAAACAGATACGGAAAGTTTTTCAACCATTGATGAAATAAAACATTGTTATTTTACTGTCAAAACAAGGGCAAAATGCTATCTGCAGTGTCGTGTATAGAAACAACATAAACCACGATAAGGTCTTCCCCCAGTTTTAGTTAACTTATAGCTGCAGAAAAGCCTAATTTACACCCTGAACTGTCCTTGCGGGCAGCCTGAAATTTGTATTTGGGGCACTCACCCATGTGACTAAGCATTACTGGTACATGTGTACAACATACATATTGTGTTGACAACTTTACTGATACCGCTCAACAACATAGATGCTTGGTTCATTAAATTACCCTGTACAACTGAACATCATACATGCCCAGTTGACTACTTCACTGGTACATCTGTACAACATACAATTTTAAATAATAATTATGAATCTGTACGAACAATTTTACTCAGATATACTATAGACTTTATAATTTTGTAATATTTATTGAATGTAAGTCACAAAGATGTGAGAAACCAATCGAGACTTTCATGTCTGTTTATATGTGAAGTCTGACGAGATTTCCCAGTATAAAATTTAGCTATTGTTTTTTAACCCTTAATCCCACAGCCTATGGACGTATTTTTAACAATAGACAATCCACCTATTGTTTTTTTAACTCCTAATCCCAAATTCTATTATTGTATTTGTTAACTAGTTATCATTTCTTGACATAGTAAATACTCAAGCCTCGTTTGTCGTACAATTTTCTTAGAGGTTTACTTTTTACAGACTTTTTATCTCACCCTTTTATGATGTTACAGAATTCGATCTAAACACCAATCAGTGAAGACCGACTTTGAAAGCAGCTGTAGACAATATTTGATTGGACAGAGAACATTATGTACTGCTTGTTTTATATACATCGTGAACAGTGGTGTCTGTGCATCAGTTCATCTGTCTCCTGTTTATGGTATCCTTTTCTCGCGTTTGAAAAACTACGGATGAGTTCAAAGTTCAACATTAACTTTTTTAAATAACGAAATAACAGGTATGAATAATGTTGGCAACAAACAGGATATTCTACCCTAACTTGTTAGGAATTAATAACACTATGTATCAGAATGTGACATAACGGTTTGTTATTGTTAAATTGTTCTTAGCAGAACACTTACTATACAAACATGGAACATCAAACACAGAAAACCAAAACTTATGTAACACACTTACTCTAGAGTATCACACAATCTTACAATTTGTCTTCAATCACTGCTACACGAGGGCTATTTGTGCTTGTCGGCCATAATGTAGCAGAAAGACCAGATTGAAGGCAAGTAATCATCGCTACCAACCGCCAAGTCTTGGTCTACTATTTTATCAACGAATAGTGGGATTGACTGCCACATTATAATGTCCACATGGCTAAAAGGTCGATCATGTTTGATGTGGCGTGGAGAAGTACACCGGCCTTTTGTACCATTTGTTAGTGTATAACTCATCATATACAAACATGGATCACCATTAGGTTCCTCGACTCAAATGATTACAAGTTGATGTATATATAAATAATTTACGTAGGTTCTCATACACTTTCTCGCTCCATTTACTACTATAACTCTATTTATATATACACATATATACATAGATATAGACTGACAGGAATTTAAATAGAAATGTTGTTGGTTTTTTTTTTTTTAGGGTAACACTGTCTTCTCAGTCAACGTTCTACGAATGTTGATGACGAAGCTACGTATGGTCAATTCCACAGAAACTGCGCATGTCAGGTAGATATTAGTGGTTGTCTGATTTAATAACAAGCTCAGCGATGGTAAAAAACTATTTTAAAATTTGAAGAAAAATAAGCATATGAGTATCTAGAAAACTATGGGAAAATATCAGTATATTTAGTGAAGTATTTGTTGTATTTTTTACTTTATAAGTAATTCTATCTTTCTAAAAGTAGTGACATAGAAATTCAAAAATGTTCTGGTGTTTGTCCTGTTTGGAATTGTTTAGATTTTTATTGATTACTTCAATGACCACTCCTCAACATATTTCACACCTGAACATTGATAATAAAACTGTAAACAGTTTCAGGTTTGTTTTGTTTTCTTTTAACCAATAGCTTAACCTTTTAATGTACTCCTATACATCAGAATTCCCAGATGTTAAGTGATTTATAGAACTGTGTATTCTTAAAAAAAACACATTAACTCAATACAATAAAATTTATGTCAGGCTGTGACTGTTATATAAGATTATATATTAAAATAAAGAGATACACCTTAAAGGATTTTTCAAAATCTATAAAATAAAAATCAGTCGTAACCTCAGAATCACTAGAAACAAAAGTGCCCAAAACGTATTAAACATTTTATTGGAAAGAAATGTAAACAGCTTTCCAAAGGAAAATAAATGTCAGAAGAGAATAAATAACTGTTATTTATTCGGAATCACTTATCTTCTGCATCAATCCTCATGACAATACTCACCAAGAGAGGGAGTACATGGTAACTAACGCCTTGTTGTAGTCCTCGAAGTAAGTATTTCAAGTCTGATTTTATATTAACGGGGAAAGCAGAAAAATGTGGGTGTGGTTCTTACAGGCCATAAATCTGTTATTTTCACATCACTTCCAAATCCTTGACAGTGCTGGATATTAAACCTTACGGTCCGTCCAGTTACTATCATTTCTGTATCTTACACAGTTCGTAAGTTTGTGTGTGTGTTTTCTTATAGCAAAGCCACATCGGGCTATCTGCTGAGGGGAATCGAATCCCTGAATTTAGCGTTGAAATCCTAGACTTACCGCTGTACCAGCGGAGGGGGGGACAGTTCGAAAACTGTCTGACAGAATATTTATTAATCATTTCTCTGGTATGTCAATGTATATATAACCACAACTATATGGCTATAATTCTTAAGCCTCCTGAACTGACTAAAAGAACAACAGTGGAAATTATCATTACTTAAACTTAAGTCAAATTATTTACCGACAAACTAACTCAGTGTAACATCTAAACTGGTCATCACCAACCATCGCCAAATCTTGGGCTACTCCTTTACTAACGAATAGTGTTATTGAAGGTCACATAATGACACCTCAACGGCTGAAAGAGCGGCCACGAATAGTAACTAAGATATTAAAATGAGAACCGAACTGTGCGAAGAAAAAACAAAATCTTATGGAAGAAAGTTTCTAACATTGCATTTCATGGGTACTTCGTCCAGCACAATTTGTAGGTATAACGTTTTCTATAAATATTTTAATTGTATATTCCCATGGAAACATTTTATACATCTGAATTAAATTCTTAAAATAAAAAACAAAAGTTAGACAATTAGTAAGTAACATTCACTTTACTCCACAACCAGTGAGAAGCCTAGTAATTAATGTTAGCAAATACTTGTCTGTTTTCAATAACGTCGTGTTGAAAAGTTTAGAAAAATTGAACATTTTCTATAAAGAAAGAGAGAATCTTTTTACGACACGTACTGCATGGGAAAGGTTTTCGGACTGTTCTAATATACACTATATTTTATTATCTGTTAAATGTGGTACCGTTTATTGAAAAAATAAGCTTTAAACTCCATTTCTTAAAACTGTATCTAAAAAAAGATATAATCAACTCTTCAGGTTTAGTCCTAGTGAAGGTAGGGCTCTTGTTATACGAAGAGTATTTAATATTCATTTCTATGGAAAACAAACGCTTGTTGTTCGCATCATAGTTACTTTTAAAATTATCCGAATTTAGAATGCTAAAGTGAGAATTTTGTATAGTTTTTTCTTAATAGAGACATTTGATAAATAGTGACACACTGTATTTATTATTTCAGTCAAATAGACACAGATATGCACGTCATGTCGTTTATGTAATAGTGAGATTAGAAAATATAACTTAATTAATTGTTTATATTGGATTTACCTAAAATATATATCCTGAATGTTATATAATGCTGCATTTGTTAATATGTAGCGTAAAATATCTTACATATTCCACATTCACTATATAAAGCAAAACAAAAATAATACATTATTTCTACCTAAATAACTAAAATACATTGCTGAAATAACAATTATTTAATCAAAACTAAAATATATAGAAAGTTAATTACTAAAATTTAAAAAAAATATTCATATTTTAAATGGAACTATTTTAATGAAGACTACATGATATTTGGTGTTGGTTAAAGTTGTTTGATGTAGATGGTTTCTTTAAGTATGAATTCCAGATCAGTATCATCCTTACAAAGAATATTTATATTTTATCGTTCGTGTCTTGTTTCTTCACTATGTTAGCGAATAAACGAAAACCATGTGTCACCGAACATTTCTGTGTGTTTTCATGAACAATCCCGTATTTTATTAGTTCTTACTACTAGATGGCGTTCGGCTTTTTCAGTGCATCAGGCCATGCAGTTTCCATGGGTGAAAATATGGACAAGCCCTGAACAAAGATAAATTAGGATGTCTTTAGTCAGAAGAATTCCCTTTTGTATGATATGGGGTTAAACTTATTCTGGAACTAAAACATAATTTGTGAGTTATAAAAAGCGGTTACCTTTCACCATATTGATCTGTATTTTTTTATCCTATTTTTAACTTAACTGTTTTTTTATCCAACACCAACTTGTAAGCACCTTTCACATGTTGAGTGCACACCCACATATCATATTTTAAACTTTAAGTAAAACATAATTATAAATGTATACTAACAGTTTTATTCAGAAATACTTTAGACTTTATAATTATGAATCATTCATTCAGTATATGTCAAGAATTAAAACCAATCCAGACTTTCATGTTTGTTTAAATGTGAACGAGCTTCTCCAGTAGACAACCTACCTATTGATTTTTGACTCCAAATCCTATGATTGTAGTTGTTAACTAATTATCATTTCTTCACATACTAATTACTCATGTCTTGTTTTTCGTATAATTTTCTTAGTGGTTTACTTACTGCAATCTTTTTATCTTAACCTTTTATGATATTACAGAAATTGACCTGAACAACGACAACGACTTGTGAGTAACTTTCAGATGTAGAGTGCACACGCTTATATTAAATATTAAACTGTAAGCAAGAAATAATTCTAAGTCTGTATGAACAGTTTTACTCAGAAATACTTTGTAATTTATAATTTTTGACATCCATTGAGTGTTAAGTAACAAAGAAAAGGAAATCCAATCCAGATTGGACAGAGAACGTTATCTACTACGTTTTATACAACATACTGTGAACCGTGGTGTCCGTTCATCTGTCTCCTGTTTATGTTGAGAATGAAAAGCTACACCAACGTGTTATGAATTAATAACACTGATTCACACATCAACATGTGACGTAATGGTATGTTGTTGTTGAGTGGTTCTTAACATGACTGAATCATTACTTCTTGTAGTTGTTGGTATAAGGAATATAGGTTCAGAAAGTTTCATTAATAACAACAAAATATACCAATCATTCAAATTAATATAGAATTTTGTCTAATGAACAATTAATTTTATGTTTAAGGACATTAAAGTCATTTGTTGAAACACTACACACAAAGAGATAAAGAGAACTTTAAAACGGATTGTTTGAAAATTCTGTTTCGTATTCTATCTGAGATGTTTACCAACTTTAGATTCCAGTTACATACAGATAATTTGAACACATTTAATCCTAGCATTTCATTACCATTATATAACAAATACTATGCTTCATATATTTTAATATAATTCATTCCCCATATGGTACAGTACTTATTGTACAGAGTTATAACGTTAAAATCATGGTTTAAATTATTCTCAGTTAACAGATAGCCAGATATTGCTTTACTACAGAAATAACACACACATAATATAATTTAATTTTATTTAATGTTATATTTGGAAAAATGTTTATTTAACAATAAATTTTTCAACAAATTATTGACTAATATTTTTATTCAGATATTTTGTACTCGATATAAGGTTAATAGTCGTGATTTTATTTAAATATTGATTTCAGATATTATTACATTATTATTTGTCATATAAAATGTTGAGTTTTGTTAACATAGTTGTATTCATAGTTAATGGTTTGTTTTGATTTACAGAATTCTACCAAATATACTGCAGCATAATTATCTGAGATAACTTGAAATTACTGGTTCAAGTGTTAATGGAAACTATAAGAAGAAACGAAGGAGAAAAGATATTTCTGTTTGTCTGCCACATTAATTGGTTGAATTCAGAGTATTAGAAATGTTTGATTGGCAGACACAAACTTTATTTTGGAAGGACAATGTAATAAGATTCGCAAACTGTTTTGTTTGGCATCGTTTTGAAAAATATTTAAAACTATATACTCATAGAAGATTATACCAGATTATTGTACATAGTCTAAAATATCTAGTTTCATACTATTTTTGATAGAATATCTTTTTGTTCTCACATAACAGCTATTATTGTTCAGTGCAGCCTTCAATATGCGAAAATATTTTTGGTTCCACTAGCCTTGAAATTCTCATCTACCGCACGTTTCAACTTGGTTCATCTGCGTTTTAGCATGTAAATAAACAAGCACAACGCTTCACTGAAACATACTCTACTATCAAAGCTGGAAGCTGGCTTCCTATTTACTGTAGAACACAATCTTCAAAGTTGACAGAAAAGAAGTACCAGAGGTGTGAGGAGAGTAAAGTATCAATGGGAAATATATATTCAGTGTAAGAAAACATCAACATTGACACGATATCTTACCTAAAAATAACAGGAATCACATTGAGAAGCTCACATTGACTTGGTGGAGGAACCTAGATGAGCAGTCCTCGGAAAGTGTCCACAAGATGCCCTCGGAAGTGTGACTTCTCTTCTTGGAGGAACGCACTTGTGGGATAACGTGTAAATAACTAGGTACACAATTTTTCCTATCTTGAAAGTACGGGTCACGACGCTGGGTGTAAAATGACATTTTTAACTGTAGATATCCGGGCTGATACACCTTCTTTCCCATGTTGGGGGGAGGGACATCTTAGCAGATACAGTACATATAAAGTTGTCCATCTTTTTTTCCCATGGTAGAGTGGGGAACATCTTAGTAAACACAATACATATAAATTAGTCAACCTTATTTTCCATGGTAGAGTGGGGAGCATCTTAGTAAACACAAAGATATAAATTAGTCCACCTTCTTTCCCATGATAGACTGGTGAGCATCTTAGTAAGCACAATACATATAAATTAGTCCACCTTCTTTGTCATGGTATAGTGGGGAGCATCTCAGTAAACACAATACATATAATCAGCGTTGTCGAGAAACCCACTTGCAGAGAAATATATATGGAAAAACGGCTCGTTTGGGTTGAGAAGATATTTTACATAAAAGAGCGAACAACGTTTCGACCTTCTTCGGTCATCGTGAGGTTCACAAAGAAAGAGGTAACTGACCGGAACCTGACCACATGTTTCAAAGGGGTTGTGTAACTGAAAGTTGGAATGTAGAGGGCGGTGTTAGATGTTTGAATATATAATTTTATTTATTTTATTATATTAATATAGGTATAAAGGCGTTCCTTTATATTGGTTTATTTCGGGTTTTAGTTGTTGTATAAGTAAGACTTCTTTAATTTTGCGTTTGTTTATGTTTGTTTCTTTATTTAGTGTTTGAGTGTTTTCTATCGTTATGTTGTGTTTATTTGACTTGCAGTGTTCGAAAACGTGTGAAGGTGACTTTTTATGTTCTTTGAATCTGGTTTCCATTTTTCTACTTGTTTCTCCAATATAGAAGTTGTGGCAGTTATCACATTGTATTTTATAAATAATGTTGGTGTGGTGTTTGTCAGTGTAGTTTTTACATAGTATAGACCTCAGTTTTGTGCCTGGTTTTTGAATAAATTTGGTATTAAGTGGAATGTCGTATTTTGTTACTAGTTTTTGCCGAATGTTGGTTATTAAATAACTACACTGACAAACACCACACCAACATTATTTATAAAATACAATGTGATAACTGCCACAACTTCTATATTGGAGAAACAAGTAGAAAAATGGAAACCAGATTCAAAGAACATAAAAAGTCACCTTCACACGTTTTCGAAAACTGCAAGTCAAATAAACACAACATAACGATAGAAAACACTCAAACACTAAATAAAGAAACAAACATAAACAAACGCAAAATTAAAGAAGTCTTACTTATACAACAACTAAAACCCGAAATAAACCAATATAAAGGAACGCCTTTATACCTATATTAATATAATAAAATAAATAAAATTATGTATTCAAACATCTAACACCGCCCTCTACATTCCAACTTTCAGTTACACAACCCCTTTGAAACATGTTAACCTCTTTCTTTGTGAACCTCACGATGACCGAAGAAGGTCGAAACGTTGTTCGCTCTTTTATGTAAAATATCTTCTCAACCCAAACGAGCCGTTTTTCCATATATATTTCTCTGCAAGTGGGTTTCTCGACAACGCTGATTATATGTATTGTGTTTACTGAGATGCTCCCCACTATACCATGACAAAGAAGGTGGATTAATTTATATGTATTGTGCTTACTAAGATGCTCACCAGTCTATCATGGGAAAGAAGGTGGACTAATTTATATCTTTGTGTTTACTAAGATGCTCCCCACTCTACCATGGAAAATAAGGTTGACTAATTTATATGTATTGTGTTTACTAAGATGTTCCCACTCTACCATGGGAAAAAAAGATGGACAACTTTATATGTACTGTATCTGCTAAGATGTCCCTCCCCAACATGGGAAAGAAGGTGTATCAGCCCGGATATCTACAGTTAAAATGTCATTTTACACCCAGCGTCGTGACCCGTACTTTCAAGATAGGAAAAATTGTGTACCTAGTTATTTACACGTTATCCCACAAGTGCGTTCCTCCAAGAAGAGAAGTCACACTCCGAGGGCATCTTGTGGACACTTTCCGAGGACTGCTCATCTAGGTTCCTCCACCAAGTCAATGTGAGCTTCTCAATGTGATTCCTGTTATTTTTAGGTAAGATATCGTGTCAATGTTGATGTTTTCTTACACTGAATATATATTTCCCATTGATACTTTACTCTCCTCACACCTCTGGTACTTCTTTCTGTCAACTTTGAAGATTGTGTTCTACAGTAAATAGGAAGCCAGCTTCCAGCTTTGATAGTAGAGTATGTTTCAGTGAAGCGTTGTGCTTGTTTATTTACATGCTAAAACGCAGATGAACCAAGTTGAAACGTGCGGTAGATGAGAATTTCAAGGCTAGTGGAACCAAAAATATTTTCGCATATTGAAGGCTGCACTGAACAATAATAGCTGTTATGTGAGAACAAAAAGATATTCTATCAAAAATAGTATGAAACTAGATATTTTAGACTATGTACAATAATCTGGTATAATCTTCTATGAGTATATAGTTTTAAATATTTTTCAAAACGATGCCAAACAAAACATTTTGCGAATCTTATTACATTGTCCTTCCAAAATAAAGTTTGTGTCTGCCAATCAAACATTTCTAATACTCTGAATTCAACCAATTAATGTGGCAGACAAACAGAAATATCTTTTCTCCTTCGTTTCTTCTTATAGTTTCCATTAACACTTGAACCAGTAATTTCAAGTTATCTCAGATAATTATGCTGCAGTATATTTGGTAGAATTCTGTAAATCAAAACAAACCATTAACTATGAATACAACTATGTTAACAAAACTCAACATTTTATATGACAAATAATAATGTAATAATATCTGAAATCAATATTTAAATAAAATCACGACTATTAACCTTATATCGAGTACAAAATATCTGAATAAAAATATTAGTCAATAATTTGTTGAAAAATTTATTGTTAAATAAACATTTTTCCAAATATAACATTAAATAAAATTAAATTATATTATGTGTGTGTTATTTCTGTAGTAAAGCAATATCTGGCTATCTGTTAACTGAGAATAATTTAAACCATGATTTTAACGTTATAACTCTGTACAATAAGTACTGTACCATATGGGGAATGAATTATATTAAAATATATGAAGCATAGTATTTGTTATATAATGGTAATGAAATGCTAGGATTAAATGTGTTCAAATTATCTGTATGTAACTGGAATCTAAAGTTGGTAAACATCTCAGATAGAATACGAAACAGAATTTTTCAAACAATCCGTTTTAAAGTTCTCTTTATCTCTTTGTGTGTAGTGTTTCAACAAATGACTTTAATGTCCTTAAACATAAAATTAATTGTTCATTAGACAAAATTCTATATTAATTTGAATGATTGGTATATTTTGTTGTTATTAATGAAACTTTCTGAACCTATATTCCTTATACCAACAACTACAAGAAGTAATGATTCAGTCATGTTAAGAACCACTCAACAACAACATACCATTACGTCACATGTTGATGTGTGAATCAGTGTTATTAATTCATAACACGTTGGTGTAGCTTTTCATTCTCAACATAAACAGGAGACAGATGAACGGACACCACGGTTCACAGTATGTTGTATAAAACGTAGTAGATAACGTTCTCTGTCCAATCTGGATTGGATTTCCTTTTTTTCTTTGTTACTTAACACTCAATGGATGTCAAAAATTATAAATTACAAAGTATTTCTGAGTAAAACTGTTCATACAGACTTAGAATTATTTCTTGCTTACAGTTTAATATTTAATATAAGCGTGTGCACTCTACATCTGAAAGTTACTCACAAGTCGTTGTCGTTGTTCAGGTCAATTTCTGTAATATCATAAAAAGGTAAGATAAAAAGATTGCAGTAAGTAAACCACTAAGAAAATTATACGAAAAACAAGACATGAGTAATTAGTATGTGAAGAAATGATAATTAGTTAACAACTACAATCATAGGATTTGGAGTCAAAAATCAATAGGTAGGTTGTCTACTGGAGAAGCTCGTTCACATTTAAACAAACATGAAAGTCTGGATTGGTTTTAATTCTTGACATATACTGAATGAATGATTCATAATTATAAAGTCTAAAGTATTTCTGAATAAAACTGTTAGTATACATTTATAATTATGTTTTACTTAAAGTTTAAAATATGATATGTGGGTGTGCACTCAACATGTGAAAGGTGCTTACAAGTTGGTGTTGGATAAAAAAACAGTTAAGTTAAAAATAGGATAAAAAAATACAGATCAATATGGTGAAAGGTAACCGCTTTTTATAACTCACAAATTATGTTTTAGTTCCAGAATAAGTTTAACCCCATATCATACAAAAGGGAATTCTTCTGACTAAAGACATCCTAATTTATCTTTGTTCAGGGCTTGTCCATATTTTCACCCATGGAAACTGCATGGCCTGATGCATTGAAAAAGCCGAACGCCATCTAGTAGTAAGAACTAATAAAATACGGGATTGTTCATGAAAACACACAGAAATGTTCGGTGACACATGGTTTTCGTTTATTCGCTAACATAGTGAAGAAACAAGACACGAACGATAAAATATAAATATTCTTTGTAAGGATGATACTGATCTGGAATTCATACTTAAAGAAACCATCTACATCAAACAACTTTAACCAACACCAAATATCATGTAGTCTTCATTAAAATAGTTCCATTTAAAATATGAATATTTTTTTTAAATTTTAGTAATTAACTTTCTATATATTTTAGTTTTGATTAAATAATTGTTATTTCAGCAATGTATTTTAGTTATTTAGGTAGAAATAATGTATTATTTTTGTTTTGCTTTATATAGTGAATGTGGAATATGTAAGATATTTTACGCTACATATTAACAAATGCAGCATTATATAACATTCAGGATATATATTTTAGGTAAATCCAATATAAACAATTAATTAAGTTATATTTTCTAATCTCACTATTACATAAACGACATGACGTGCATATCTGTGTCTATTTGACTGAAATAATAAATACAGTGTGTCACTATTTATCAAATGTCTCTATTAAGAAAAAAACTATACAAAATTCTCACTTTAGCATTCTAAATTCGGATAATTTTAAAAGTAACTATGATGCGAACAACAAGCGTTTGTTTTTCCATAGAAATGAATATTAAATACTCTTCGTATAACAAGAGCCCTACCTTCACTAGGACTAAACCTGAAGAGTTGATTATATCTTTTTTTAGATACAGTTTTAAGAAATGGAGTTTAAAGCTTATTTTTTCAATAAACGGTACCACATTTAACAGATAATAAAATATAGTGTATATTAGAACAGTCCGAAAACCTTTCCCATGCAGTACGTGTCGTAAAAAGATTCTCTCTTTCTTTATAGAAAATGTTCAATTTTTCTAAACTTTTCAACACGACGTTATTGAAAACAGACAAGTATTTGCTAACATTAATTACTAGGCTTCTCACTGGTTGTGGAGTAAAGTGAATGTTACTTACTAATTGTCTAACTTTTGTTTCTTATTTTAAGAATTTAATTCAGATGTATAAAATGTTTCCATGGGAATATACAATTAAAATATTTATAGAAAACGTTATACCTACAAATTGTGCTGGACGAAGTACCCATGAAATGCAATGTTAGAAACTTTCTTCCATAAGATTTTGTTTTTTTCTTCGCACAGTTCGGTTCTCATTTTAATATCTTAGTTACTATTCGTGGCCGCTCTTTCAGCCGTTGAGGTGTCATTATGTGACCTTCAATAACACTATTCGTTAGTAAAGGAGTAGCCCAAGATTTGGCGATGGTTGGTGATGACCAGTTTAGATGTTACACTGAGTTAGTTTGTCGGTAAATAATTTGACTTAAGTTTAAGTAATGATAATTTCCCACTGTTGTTCTTTTAGTCAGTTCAGGAGGCTTAAGAATTATAGCCATATAGTTGTGGTTATATATACATTGACATACCAGAGAAATGATTAATAAATATTCTGTCAGACAGTTTTCGAACTGTCCCCCCTCCGCTGGTACAGCGGTAAGTCTAGGATTTCAACGCTAAATTCAGGGATTCGATTCCCTCAGCAGATAGCCCGATGTGGCTTTGCTATAAGAAAACACACACACAAACTTACGAACTGTGTAAGATACAGAAATGATAGTAACTGGACGGACCGTAAGGTTTAATATCCAGCACTGTCAAGGATTTGGAAGTGATGTGAAAATAACAGATTTATGGCCTGTAAGAACCACACCCACATTTTTCTGCTTTCCCCGTTAATATAAAATCAGACTTGAAATACTTACTTCGAGGACTACAACAAGGCGTTAGTTACCATGTACTCCCTCTCTTGGTGAGTATTGTCATGAGGATTGATGCAGAAGATAAGTGATTCCGAATAAATAACAGTTATTTATTCTCTTCTGACATTTATTTTCCTTTGGAAAGCTGTTTACATTTCTTTCCAATAAAATGTTTAATACGTTTTGGGCACTTTTGTTTCTAGTGATTCTGAGGTTACGACTGATTTTTATTTTATAGATTTTGAAAAATCCTTTAAGGTGTATCTCTTTATTTTAATATATAATCTTATATAACAGTCACAGCCTGACATAAATTTTATTGTATTGAGTTAATGTGTTTTTTTAAGAATACACAGTTCTATAAATCACTTAACATCTGGGAATTCTGATGTATAGGAGTACATTAAAAGGTTAAGCTATTGGTTAAAAGAAAACAAAACAAACCTGAAACTGTTTACAGTTTTATTATCAATGTTCAGGTGTGAAATATGTTGAGGAGTGGTCATTGAAGTAATCAATAAAAATCTAAACAATTCCAAACAGGACAAACACCAGAACATTTTTGAATTTCTATGTCACTACTTTTAGAAAGATAGAATTACTTATAAAGTAAAAAATACAACAAATACTTCACTAAATATACTGATATTTTCCCATAGTTTTCTAGATACTCATATGCTTATTTTTCTTCAAATTTTAAAATAGTTTTTACCATCGCTGAGCTTGTTATTAAATCAGACAACCACTAATATCTACCTGACATGCGCAGTTTCTGTGGAATTGACCATACGTAGCTTCGTCATCAACATTCGTAGAACGTTGACTGAGAAGACAGTGTTACCCTAAAAAAAAAAAAAAACCAACAACATTTCTATTTAAATTCCTGTCAGTCTATATCTATGTATATATGTGTATATATAAATAGAGTTATAGTAGTAAATGGAGCGAGAAAGTGTATGAGAACCTACGTAAATTATTTATATATACATCAACTTGTAATCATTTGAGTCGAGGAACCTAATGGTGATCCATGTTTGTATATGATGAGTTATACACTAACAAATGGTACAAAAGGCCGGTGTACTTCTCCACGCCACATCAAACATGATCGACCTTTTAGCCATGTGGACATTATAATGTGGCAGTCAATCCCACTATTCGTTGATAAAATAGTAGACCAAGACTTGGCGGTTGGTAGCGATGATTACTTGCCTTCAATCTGGTCTTTCTGCTACATTATGGCCGACAAGCACAAATAGCCCTCGTGTAGCAGTGATTGAAGACAAATTGTAAGATTGTGTGATACTCTAGAGTAAGTGTGTTACATAAGTTTTGGTTTTCTGTGTTTGATGTTCCATGTTTGTATAGTAAGTGTTCTGCTAAGAACAATTTAACAATAACAAACCGTTATGTCACATTCTGATACATAGTGTTATTAATTCCTAACAAGTTAGGGTAGAATATCCTGTTTGTTGCCAACATTATTCATACCTGTTATTTCGTTATTTAAAAAGTTAATGTTGAACTTTGAACTCATCCGTAGTTTTTCAAACGCGAGAAAAGGATACCATAAACAGGAGACAGATGAACTGATGCACAGACACCACTGTTCACGATGTATATAAAACAAGCAGTACATAATGTTCTCTGTCCAATCAAATATTGTCTACAGCTGCTTTCAAAGTCGGTCTTCACTGATTGGTGTTTAGATCGAATTCTGTAACATCATAAAGGGTGAGATAAAAGTCTGTAAAAAGTAAACCTCTAAGAAAATTGTACGACAAACGAGGCTTGAGTATTTACTATGTCAAGAAATGATAACTAGTTAACAAATACAATAATAGAATTTGGGATTAGGAGTTAAAAAAACAATAGGTGGATTGTCTATTGTTAAAAATACGTCCATAGGCTGTGGGATTAAGGGTTAAAAACAATAGCTAAATTTTATACTGGGAAATCTCGTCAGACTTCACATATAAACAGACATGAAAGTCTCGATTGGTTTCTCACATCTTTGTGACTTACATTCAATAAATATTACAAAATTATAAAGTCTATAGTATATCTGAGTAAAATTGTTCGTACAGATTCATAATTATTATTTAAAATTGTATGTTGTACAGATGTACCAGTGAAGTAGTCAACTGGGCATGTATGATGTTCAGTTGTACAGGGTAATTTAATGAACCAAGCATCTATGTTGTTGAGCGGTATCAGTAAAGTTGTCAACACAATATGTATGTTGTACACATGTACCAGTAATGCTTAGTCACATGGGTGAGTGCCCCAAATACAAATTTCAGGCTGCCCGCAAGGACAGTTCAGGGTGTAAATTAGGCTTTTCTGCAGCTATAAGTTAACTAAAACTGGGGGAAGACCTTATCGTGGTTTATGTTGTTTCTATACACGACACTGCAGATAGCATTTTGCCCTTGTTTTGACAGTAAAATAACAATGTTTTATTTCATCAATGGTTGAAAAACTTTCCGTATCTGTTTATACACTCGTCACTAAGAGATGTGTCCGGCAACGGCCACTTGGAAACTCTCTCTTCCTTAACCTGAAGATGACCTAGGAAGGTCGAAACGTTTTTCTCTCCTTCTCAATACAAGTGTTCGTACCCATACCAGGCATTCTAATACACAATAAAAGTGTTACTACCAATACCAGACATTCTGATATAAAATGCAAGTGTTAGTACCCATACCAGTTATTCTGATATACAATGCAAGTGTTATTACCCATACCAGCCATTCTGATATACAATAAAAGTGTTTGTACCCATACCAACCATTCTGATACACAATAAAAGCGTTAGTACCCATTCCAGCCATTCTGATATACAATACAAATGTTAGTACCCATACCAGTCATTCCGATACACAATACAAATGTTAGTACCCATACCAGTCATTCTGATACACAATAAAAGTGTTGGTACCCATACCAGCCATTCTGAAAAACAATACAAGTGTTAGTACCCATTCCAGCCATTCTGATATACAATACAAGTGTTAGTACCCATACCAGTCATTCTGATACACAATACAAGTGTTAATACCCATTCCAGCCATTCTGATATACAATACAAGTGTTAGTACCCATACCAGCCATTCTGATAAACAATAGAAATGTTTGTACCCATACCAGCTATTCTGATATACAATAGAACTGTTAGTACCCATACCAACCATTCTGATATACAATACAAGTGTTAGTAACCATACTAGACATTCTGATAAACAATACAAGTGTTAGTACCCATACCAGCTATTCTGATACACAATACAAGTGTTAGTACCCATTCCAGCCATTCTGATATACAATACAAGTGTTAGTACCCATACCAGCCCTTCTGATATACAATACAAGTGTTAGTACCCATACCAGCTATTCTGATATACAATACAACTGTTAGTACCCATACCAACCATTCTGTTACACAATACAAGTGTTAGTACCCATACCAGCCATCCTGATATACAATAAATGTTTTAGAACCCATACCAGACATTCTGATATACATTTTTATCTGAAGTGGGTTTCTCGTCATCAAGATTTTTTTACTTTAAATACTGAATCTGTAAAACATTGAAAACTTTATCTCTGTTCCCTTCTCTTGTTTGAATCTATTTCTTTATCTTCAATATAGTTGTACTATTAATCATCAACCTTGAAATTTGCTTTCTTTCAGAAACATACTTCGAAACGTGAATCCAAAGTATCTCCACTTTAAAGAACCAAACCAAAATGTTCAAAAGTCGTTAGATTATCAGATTTGTCTGAAGATACTATTGCTTTGATTTACATTGGGCTGAAGCTACACGAGGGCTATCAACGCTAGTCGTATGTAATTTAGCAGTGAAAGAATAGAGGTACCTCATCATCACCATCCACTGACCACTCTTTCACAAACGAATAGTGAGATTGACCCTAACAATGTTCTCCCTCCCCCACACACACATCATAAAGGGTGAGCATGTTTGGTGGAGTTGGATCAAGAATTTCGTACAAAACATCAACAGAACATAAATTTTACTGGAAAAGTTCAAAGTGTACTGTACTAACCTTAGAATGATTGTTGACAGTGTTGATTACACCGATGTACTAAACAAGTGGAACCAATGGAACGAAGACAAATTGTGCAGTGTGAACGTGTCCAAAATTTGAGGCTGAATTGACTGATTAACAGCATTCATTCCTAGTTTCATCCTGGCGACCAGATTGTTAACCTATGTAATCATAACATAAATAATCAGTGTAAATCAGTGCTAGCTAAAGGTCTTCAGTTCTCTCTTTCACCACGTAAACTCTATGTACCTAACATAGTTTACATTTTCAAATCACAATACAGACACCTAAAAAACCTTCTTACGAAAAGTAAAATAACTCTTTATTATCTCAGTAACTTTTTCATGACAAAAATAAAGAAATCTGCGTTTTCTACTAATGATTTTATCCCTAACGTTCGTCCTCAGCGTTTAAGCCTTGAAGAAATATTTTAAAAGAACTATCGTTAAATAAAATATTTATGTTTTTTCGTCCGACAATAAGATTGTTATTCTTAACTAAAATAATTACTTGATCAAAATGGTGGTTATTCTTTTGAACAAAAGCACATTAAAAATCCTTATTAATACCTATTAATTCATTATCGTCGAACGTGAAGAAACATTCCAAAGATACCTGAGAGAACTTAGAAAGAAAAATATTGTAGACATTTGATTGATAATGATACGACACCAAGTAAAACATCACGGTATATTGAGTCGCTATTGTGGATTATATAGATATAATTATCCTAAATTTACTAAAATCACGAACTAAAAGCACAGTTAATTAATAATACAGCAACATGGTATAGGCTATCTATTAACCATTGCAGCATCATCTTATACTGAAAAAATATATTTTAGTAAATCCAATACAAAGTATTAATTACGTTATATTTTCTAATCTAACTTATCTGAAGGACATGGCCTGGCATGGCGAAGCGTGCAAGGCGTGCGACTCGTAATCCGAGGTTCGCGGGTTCGCGCACGCGTCGCGCTAAACATACTCGATTTCCAGCCGTGGGGTGTATTATGTGACGGTCAATCCCACTATTTGTTGGTAAAAGAGTAGCCCATGAGTTGGCGGTGGGTGGTGATGACTAGCTGCCTTCCCTCTAGTCTTACACTGCTAAATTAAGGACGGCTAGCACAGATAGCCCTCGAGTAGCTTTGTGCTAAAAAAAAACAAACAAACTGAAGGACATGGCGAGCATATTTGTATCTATGTAACCGAAATAACAAATACATTGTGTCACTATCTATAAAATGGCAACACACAAAAAAATCTATAAAAATTCCCACTTTGGTATTCTAAATTTAGACAATTATAAAAATAACTACGATACGTACGACAAACCTATATTTATCAAAGAACAGAATTTTAAAGTACTGTCCTTGTAACAAGAACCCGACTTTTACTAGGACTAAATCTGAAGGTTTGGTTATATCTTCATTGATGTAATTTATAAATATAGTTTTAAGGAAAGGAGTTAAAACTGTTAATTTTTAAATAAAAGATAACACACTTAATAGACCAAAAATAACGTTTGCTTAGCACAATGAGAACAGTTTTCCACTGTGTTAATTACTGTAAAAAATAATATTTTTTGTTTTGGAAAATTGTCTCATTTTCGAAATTTTTCAGTGCGACGCTATCTAAAACAGCCCAGTATTTGCTAACCGTAATTGCTGTCTCTCACAGGTTGCAGAGTAAAGTGAATGTTAATAGTTGTCCGAATTTTGTTTCTCATTTCAAGAATTTAATTCAGATTTATTGAATGATCTTATGTGAATATACAATTAAAATATTTATACAAAACTTTAACCCTACAAATTCCACTGGTCCAAATTCCCGTGAAATGTAAGGTGGGTAATTTTTTGCAATAAAATTTTGTTCTTTCTTCTCAAAGTTCGGCTTTTATTTTAATGTCTGGTCTCCATAGTTACTATATGCAAATATTCAGTAATATTGTGGTTCCATTTTATTGTTGTCTTTCTTCACAGTTTGTATTGGTTTCAAAGGTTACGATACTCTTGAATCAATTGTTGTAATGAAATGACGTAAGCCAAAGAGAAGGAAAATGACAGAAAAATAAAACTGATAAGTGAGGAGGTAGCAATGGGAAAATTTAGATATTGAAAGTTGAGTTATGAAAACGAAAATGTATCATTTAAATGTAATAAAGAAATTGTACCTATATTATAAATAAAGGGTTGTTTTTTCGCGATCACGTGTATGACGATTTGTCTGTGTAGATCTCAGAACAACAAGATTTAAATGTGACAAGTTTTATTTGTCGTCTGTAGATTTATTCTGTACATACGACTTTAACCTTATATATATATATATTTATATACACTATATGTATGTATTATATAAAATATAAAAATAGAGAGAACCATAAATATTTTAAGATTATATTAAAGTAAACAAATAGTTGAAAGGTATATACAGTTTACTAACAGTGATAAAAAAACAAACTGTAAGATTGTATGATACTCGTGGTTTTTTAAACTATACTTCATGAAGTCCTTGAAATCAATGTATTTCTCATTTACTTTTTATGTTTTAAGAAATACAACTAAAATGTAAACATTAATAAATAAATAGTAATATGCAGGTGTAGATGATACAGTAACGTACGGTAGCCGAAATAGTATAGTTTTGTAGGCCAATAACGTAGTTAGGCCTACTGCATTTGTGTTATTGTCTCAACTAAGGTAAATTTAACACCGCATTATACCACATTCAACACATGACAACTTTAAAACAAGAGAACAGTAAATTTTATGAGCAAGTGCACATATAACACCTTCATACACATATGCTGCGAAATTCGACATACATAAAATGGATGAGCAGTAGCACTGAACACCTGCGACATCAGATCCTGCACCAGTGGTTCCCAACCTTTTTTATAACCTGCACCTCTAAAAAATTTTAATATGTTCGCGCACACCTCACAGTAATTATTTATTTAAGAATGAAGGTGAAGATGGCCAAAACAAATTTTTATAATTAGTTTTTAATCATATGTAGACAAATACGAAACATTTGGAAAAGAAAAAATATTACAACAAACTAAAAAGTTGCATGAACCTTACATGGCCGACAAAAAAACATGTTATCTGGTTGGGAAGCACTGTCCTACAGTGTTTACTGAACCGGCGAAACTCTGAACCATATAATAAATATTTTTACACATTTTAATTACAATTTTATTACCCTTGGAAATTTTGTTTGTAAGTGTTGTGGGAAACATGAGCCACTTAGCCCAATATTCGACCTTTCACTGGGACTGAACCTGAAAATGCGATTATATCTATAATGGTGTGATTTATATAGTTTTAAGGAATGGAGTTCTTTTTAAAAAATATTTTTCAACACATAATACCACATTTAATTGATAAAAAATACATTGTATATCAGTACAATCCGAACACTTATCGCCCGTAGTACTTGCTGTAAAATAGAATTTTTTTTCTTATAAAATATTCACTCTCACTGTACCATTCACTATGACGCCATCTAAATCAGCTCAAAGTTTGCAAACTCTAATTACTTAGCTTCACATAGGTTATATAGTGACGTAAATGTTACTTACGAGTTGTCTAACTTTCGTTTCTTACTACAAGAATTTAATTCAGATTTATACAAAGAACTTATCAGAAAAAACAATTAAAATACTTATACAAAACTTTATACCGACAAATTATACTGATCGAAGTACCCATTATATACACTATAAAAGTAAGTTCTTTCTTCGCACAGTTCGATTCATACTTTAAGATTTCGTCCCTTCAGTTACTATACGCAAATATTCAATAATATTTTATTGTTCCATTTTATTGTTGTCTTTCTCAGTTTGTATTGGTTAGAAATCAAGCAATATATCATGCTTGAAGTATCTGACTGCCAGGTGTTCACAATGAAGAATACAGTGAACAGGGAAAAACTCTGTAAAGCAGGGATCACTTTTCATAAGTACAACTAATTCTGCATTTTTCCCTACCATTGCACCTAACCTAAATCTAACCTAACTAACCTAACCTAATCTAACCTAACCTAACTCTAACCTAGCCTAAACCTAACCTAACCTAAACCTTAACCTAACTAACCTGCCCTATCCTGCCTAAACCTAACATTACTAACCTAACCTAACCTAAGCCTAACCCAGCCCTGGCCCTAACTAGCTAACCTAACCTAACGGACCTGCCTATCCTGGCCTAGGCCTGGCATTGCTGGCCTGGCCTGGCTGACTGGCTGGCTGACCTGGCCTAGGCCTGAGGCCTGGCGTTGCTGGCCTGAGCTGCCGTGACCTGAGCCCTGGCCTGGCCTGGCCTGGCCATGGCCTGAGCCTGGCCTAGCCTGGCCTGGCCTGGCCGTCCTGACCTGGCGTGGAGCCTGGCATGGCATAGGCTAGGCCTATGGCCTGGCCTGGCCTGGCCTGGCCTGGCCCTGGCCTGCCCCCTCCTCTCAGGCTGGAGCCCTGGCCTGCCTGGCCTGCCTGGCCTGAGCCTGGCCTGACCTGAGCCTGGCTGGCCTGCCTGAGCCTGGCCTGGACCTGAGCCTGGCCTGGCCAGACCTGGCCTGACCCTCGGCTGGGCCTGGCCTGACCTGGCCCCTGGCCTGGCCTGCCTGGCCTGGCCTGGCCTGGCCTGAAGCCTGACCCTGGCCTGGCCCACCCTGGCCTGGCCTGACCTGGCCTGGGCCTGAAGACCTGGCCTGGGCCCTGGCCTGGGGTTGAGGCCACCTGGCATGGCCTGGGCCTAAGCCTGCCTGGCCTGCCTGCCCTCCTGGCCTGGGCCTGGCATGGCCTGACCTGGCCACAGCCGGCCCTGGCCTGGGCCTGACTGACTGACTGAGCTGGCCTGATTGACTGAGCTGGCCTGACCTCAAGCCTGGCCTGCCAGCCTGGCCTGGCCTGGCCCTGGCCTGAGCCTGACCAGGCCTGGCCCTGGCTCTGGCCTGGCCTGATCTGGCCCTGACTGGCATGGGCCTGGCGTAATCCTGGGCTCTGGCCCTGAGCCTGGCGTGACCTGGCCTGGCCCTGCCTGAGCCAGACTGAGCCTGGCCTGGGCCTGGGCTGGCGTGAAGGCCTGGCATGACCATGGCCTGGCCTGGCCTTGCCTGGCCTGGCCCTGGCGGACCTGGCCTGGAGCCCTGACCTGGCGTGAGGCCTGGCATGGCCTGGGCCTCGGCCTGGGCCTGGCCTGGCCTGGCCTGGCCCTGGCCTGCCCTGTCCTGGCCTGAGGCCTGGCCAGACTGACTGAGCTGGCCTGGCCTGATTGACTGGCTGGCATGACGTGATCTGGCCTGGCCTGGCCTGATCTGGCCTGGCCTGGAATCTGGCCTGGCCTGCCTGCCTGGCCTGCCCCAGGCCCTGGCCTGGCCTGGAGTCTGGCCTGGCCTGCTGGCCTGGCCTGGCCTGGCCTTGACCAGCCAGCCTGAGCCTGGCCTGGCCTGGCCTGATCTCAGCCTGGCCTGGGCCTGGCCTGGGTTGGAGCCTGGCATGGTTTTGGGCCTCGGCCTGGGCCTGGCATGACCTGCCTGTCTGGCCTGGGCCTGGCGTTGCTGGCCTGGCCTGGCCCTGGCCTGGGCCTGGCCTGAAACTGACTGGCTGGCCTGGCCTGGGCCTGGCCTGACCTGCAGCCTGGCTGGCCTATGCCTGGCCCAGCCAGCCCTGGCCTGGCCTGATCTGGCCTGGCTGGCCTGGGCCTGGCCTGCCTGTGCCAGGCCCTGGCCTGGCTGGGCTGAGCCTGTCCTGGCTCTGGGCTGACCTGGCGTGACCTGGCCTGGCCTGGCCCTGCCTGGAGACAGGGCCAAGCCTGGCCTGGCCAGGCCTGACCCTGGGCCTGGCGTGACCCTGATCTTGCGTGAGAGCCTGGTATGGCCTGGACCTCGGCCAAGACCTGCCGCGGCCCTGGCCTGGCCTGCACCCTGGGCCTGGCCTGAGGCTGAGCCTGGCCATGGCCTGGGCTAATCCTGGCCTGATTGACTGACTGACCGGACCTGGCCTGGGTGGCCTGGCCTCGCTGGCCTGCTTGTATCCTGGCCTGGGGCCTGGCCTGGCCTGGGCCTGGCCTGGCCTGGCCTGGGCCTGGCCTGGCCTGGCCAGGCCACGGTGCCAGCCTGGCCTGGCGTGGAGGCCTGGCATGGCCTGGGCCTCGGCCCAGGGCCTGGCCTGGCCAGGCCTGGGCCTGGCCTGCCTGTCTGGCCTGATCCTGGCCAGACTGACTGGCCAGCCTGGCCTGATTGACTGACTGACTGCTGGCATGGCCTGGCCTGGCCTGGCCTGGCCTGATCTGGCCTGGCCTGGAGTCTGGCCTGGCCTGTGCCTGGCCTGCCCCAGGCCTGGCCTGGCCTGGAGTCTGGCCTGGCCTGCATGGGCCTGGCCTGGCTGGCCTGGCTGGCCTGGCCTGGCCTGGCCTGGCCTGGCCTGATCTGGCCCTGGCCTGGGCCCTGACCTGGGTTGAGCCTGGCATGGTTTAGGCCTCGGCCTGGGCCTGGCCTGGCCTGCCTGTCCTGGCCTGGGCCTGGCGTTGCTGGCCTGGCCCGGCCTGGCCTGGGCCTGGCCTGGCCTGACTGGCCCCTGGCCTGGGCCTGGCCTGGCCGAGCTGGCCCTGGCTGGCGTGTGCCTGGCCCAGACTGGCCCAGCCTGGCCTGATCTGGCCTGGCTGGCCTGGGCCTGACGGCTGCGTGCCAGGCCCTGGCCTGGCTAGGCTTGCCTGTCCTGGCTCTGGGCTGACCTGGCGTGACCTGGCCTGGCCTGGCCCTGCCTGGACCAGACTGGCCTGGCCTGGCCTGACCTGGCCTGGCCTTGACCTGATCTTGCGTGGGGGCCTGTATGACCTGGGACCTCGGCCTGGGCCTGCCGCGGCCCTGGCCTGGCCTGCGCCTGGGCCTGGCCTGGGCTGAGCCTGGCCATGGCCTGGGCTATCTGGCCTGATTGACTGACTGGCCGGACCTGGCCTGGGCCAGCCAGCCTGGCCTCGCTGGCCTGCGGCAATCTGGCCTGGGCCAGCCTGGCCTGAGGCCTGGCCTGGCCCTGAGCCTGGCCTGGCCTGGCCCTGGCCTGACCTGCTGGCTGAATGGCCTGGCCTGGTGTGGAGCCCTGGGCATGACCTGGGCCTCGGCCAAGGCCCTGGCCTGGCCTGGCCTGGGCCTGGCCTGCCCTGTCCTGGCCTGGGCCTGGCATGAGGCCCAGCCTGGCCTGAGCCTGGCCTGGCCTGGCCAGCCTGGCCAGACCTGGCTGACCTGTGCCTGGCCTGGCCTGGCCTGGCCTGATCTGGCATGGGCCTGGCCTGGCAGCTGTGGCCTGGCCTGTGCCTGGCCTGGCCAGAGCCCACAGCCTGACCTAAGGCCTGGCCTGCCCCTGGCCTGCCTGGCCTGGCCAGGCTAACCAGCCCTAACCTAACCTAATCTGGCCCTGCCTAAATGGCCTGGGCCTAAAACCTAACCTGGGTAAGAAGCCTAACATAACCTGGGCCTCAACCTAAACCTAACCTGCCCTATCCTAACCTAAACGTAACATAACTAATTTAACCCAACCTAACCTAAACCTAAAACTAACTAACTAACTAACTGTTTTGATTTACAGAATTATACCAAATATACTGCAGCATAATTATCTGAGATAACTTGAAATTACTGGTTCAAGTGTTAATGGAAACTATAAGAAGAAACGAAGAAGAAAAGATATTTCTGTTTGTCTGCCACATTAATTGGCTGAATTCAGAGTATTAGAAATGTTTGATTGGCAGACACAAACTTTATTTTGAAAGGACAATGTAATAAGATTCGCAAAATGTTTTTTTTAGGCATCGTTTTGAAAAATATTTAAAACTATATACTCATAGAAGATTATACCAGATTATTGTACATAGTCTAAAATATCTAGATTCATACTATTTTCGATAGAATATCTTTTTGTTCTCACATAACAGCTATTATTGTTCAGTGCAGCCTTCAATATGCGAAAATATTTTTGGTTCCACTTGCCTTGAAATTCTCATCTACCGCACGTTTCAACAATGGTTCATCTGCGTTGTAGCGTGTAAATAAACAAGCACAACGCTTCACTGAAACATACTCTGCTATCAAAGCTGGAAGCTGGCTTCCTATTTACTGTAGAACACAATCTTTAAAGTTGACAGAAAAGAAGTACCAGAAGTGTGAGGAGAGTAAAGTATCAATGGGAAATATATTTTCAGTGTAAGAAAACATCAACTTTGACACGATATCTTACCTAAAAATAACAGGAATCACATTGAGAAGCTCACATTGACTTGGTGGAGGAACCTAGATGAGCAGTCCTCGGAAAGTGTCCACAAGATGCCCTCAGGTGTGACTTCTCTTCTTGGAGGAACGTACTTGTGGGATAACGTGTAAATAACTAGGTACACTATTTTTCCTGTCTTGAAAGTACGGGTCACGACGCTGGGTGTAAAATGACATTTTTAACTGTAGATATCCGGGCTGATCCACCTTCTTTCCCATGTTGGGAGGAGGGACATCTTAGCAGATACAGTACATATAAAGTTGTCCATCTTTTTTTCCCATGGTAGAGTGGGGAACACCTTAGTAAACACAATAAATATATAATTAGTCCACCTTCTTTCCCAGAATAGGGTGGAGAGCATCTTAGTAAGCACAATACATATAAATTAGTCCACCTTCTATCCCATGGTAGAGTGGGGAGTATCTTAGTAAACATAATACATATAAATTAGTCCATCTTCTTTCCCATGGTAGAGTGGGGAGCATCTTAGCAAACACAATACATATAAATTAGTCCACCTTCTTTCCCATGGTAGAGTGGGGAGCATCTTAGCAAACACAATACATATAAATTAGTCCACCTTCCTTCCCATGGTAGAGTGGGGAACATCACAGTAAACACAATACATATAAATTAGTCCACCTTCTTTCTCATGGTAGAGTGGAGAGCATCTTAGTAAACACAATACATATAAATTAGTCAACCTTATTTCCCATGGTAGAGTGGGGAGCATCTTAGTAAACACAACAGATATAAGTTAGTTCATCTTCTTTCCCATGACAGAGCATCCACAGTTAAGACATCTTAACTGTGTTAAAAGGTTTATTTTGTTTCAGAAGGAGCTGTAGCAGCCAATGAATATACCAGTCGGCCGAGAAACTCCATTCATACCATCTCCTGCAGGTTGGTTCTTTGGAGACCAGTTTAGATGTCTTCTCTGTTCGTTTGCCTTAGAGATTTGTCTCTTTAGACAATTGCCATCTTGGCTCTTGAGATTTCTCATTGTTCAGCATGTGTCTTCCAACAATCTTAGAAACACTAAGTGAAATTTCAACAGTGGCGAGGAGATGAAAGTTGCGTATTGATGACGTGACAGCCACTTTTCATATATTAGTGAACACCATCATGTAGTCTGTAACTTCATTCACATCTATTTGACGTGACAGCCACTTTTCATATATTAGTGAACACCATCATGTAGTCTGTAACTTTATTAACATATATTTGACACTCTTTCATCCCTTCGATGTCAATAGGAAATTCAGCAGAAGGTCAGCTTGTTTCTTTACGTTCATCTACTTCTAAGGCTATGTGAACTTCCCACTGAGGACAGTATTCGACCATCCTCTCATTATGTGGGCTTAATTTCTCATGTATATTCCATTCCAGGTCTTTTCCCCTCTTTCACAATCCCGTTTGTATAAATCTAATCCTGATGTATTATTTGTTTTTCATCAGTTACTTACATCTGCATACATACTGATTTCTTTTTACACCAACTACATTTCCAGGACTATATGTCTGGTCCTCGTAGTCTTACTGATTCACTGATTAAGAATTATAGTTATTTTTTACATGCACTATCTAGATTCACAAACTGTGGTATAAATTTTGAATTTTTGGAAAGCTGACCCATTTATTCAGTTCAACTACCCAGTACACAATTACCCTGTCTTTTCCTGAACCTTCTTTGTTTGCCTCCTTGCACTTTACGTCTTCATTTCATGTCAGAAGTACTTCATAGAGATGCTGTTCCCTTTGGAATGATTCTTGTTCCATTCTGTTTTCTGCTGTGGCTTGTTCCATACAATGTTTCTTCCTCTGGTCCCACATGTCAAATAACGGATGGATTACAACCATTCTTACACATAGGATTTCTCTCCAGTTCTTTTCTCTCTAACGATCAGTTCTAAACCTATTCAATTTCATCCACTTTGAAATCTATTCTGTTTTCTTTAGGTGTGAAGAAATTTACAAATCATCTCACAAGGTTTTACTTGATGTCATTAAAAGACACGAAGGATTTAGTTATTAATCTGTGCAAAGTTTTCATTTAGAAAAGTTCTCTTGACTTCGTTGGATCATTATTCCATATTCAGGTCTATATTACAAACGCCTTTCTTCCTATTCCCATTACAGAGTTCTCTAGATGCTTGCTTTTCTTCATCCACTGATGTTATAATTTATTGTTTCAAACACTACATTGTGTCCTATAATTTCAGTCACGTGGTCAAAGCGTGTACTCTACATCTCCGTTGACTTGGTTTGTGGTTTCGTTATTACATGCAAGATAGCCTTCTGTTTTCATACTCATGGAAAGAGTCCTCCAGTTATATCTTTGATGGTAGAAACCCGTTTTGGATGAATTGACAAAATGTTCAAATCCTTACTCACTCCAACCCAATACTTTATCCTCTTGACCCAACCATTTTCACTGTTTCCTATTGTGCTCGAGAAACTCGTTGTGGCTAGATAATCTATTACCGCTGTTTTGGTATCTTCACTTTGAATCGTACCAAACCCAATACTTTATCCTCTTGAACCAACCATTTTCACTGTTTTCTATTGTGCTCGAGAAACTCGTTGTGGCTAGATAATCTATTACCGCTGTTTTGGTTCCTTCACTTTGAATCGTACCAAACCCACACCTCTTCAGAAATGTTGTGTTTACTGGTTGTGATACATCATTGAACTACAATTCATCTTAAACATATGTACCAGCATAAGCAATTCTTACACATCAGTGTACCCGACCTCTGTTCTGTTCATTGGACATGTTTGTATTCTTTACCACTGCTAGTGAATTGTTTGATAAATTCTGATAAATTCGTGGTGATTTTTTACATCAATTATAGAGCAGGTATCAGATCTTTAATTCCTTTTTAAGACACTCGACCGTCATGATTCGGCATCCATCCAATGGATTTGCTGTATAGATTCTCATGTATTTGAAGCGATTAATTTGAAAACAGATCATTTGTATCATGATCTGCCTATCAAATATCCGCTTCACTCACAAGTTTTCTGATGCGTATGTGTTCATTTGGGTAATTACGACTTATTTTCTCTTTAATAATGAAATTTCATGAGTGGAGCAGTATAGAGGGAGTTATTAAACAATAACATCATTATTCATTAATTAGAATCACGTGAGTTCAGATTGAAGTTGCATAAAAACTAGTGTCACGCAGAAACTCAAGGCAGATGTTCACAGAAGATATAATCTCTGTGTGAAATGGTAAGTGTCTAATGAAAACACATTTTCATGTAAGAAAATGTTAACTTTTTCCAAAACTAGATGTCTTCTGAACTAACCAGTTGGAGATAATAAAATGGGGGTTCCAATCTTCATCTCTACATTTGACACAATGGTTTTATGATGTGTTAAAATTTTACCTTCTTGTTTTTACTTTAACGTTTTTCATGCTGTTTATTACTGTTTATTTTGTACAGTTATTAAGTAATTGTAGTTTCAAAATTCACTCCATTTAAACACGAATCTTAAATTTAGTGTTACTGTTCATACACTTTTCATCTGGGATATTTTTCAACACATTTCTCAGTCGGTCTGAATTTTCTTTCTTTTCGTTTAGATTGATGCAGTCTTAATCTGTCTACTAGTGAAGTAATTTCTTTACTGGAGGTAATAGCTGTAATGGAAGTCCTTATGCCTTTGAGTCACACTCACTTTCACATCTGTTACTGAGTATAACGGAATCAATGGAACCTGGTATCCATTACCTATAAGTTCCTTTGTAGAGTGTGTTCTTTCAATACCCAAGTGTTCTGATAGTTATATAATCAGTGAAATACTCAACCTCTGTACACATTTACCTCCCATCGCAGAAAGAACAGTCATAACTTTTTTGGTCTCCAATACCACATCGTTTTGCTTAGATAGTAAATTAATTCTATTTAGTTAGACCAAGTTACTTATATATGTTTCCTTCTCAAGGTTTTATACGTCACTTAGTCCACACCTGCATCTGTCCTTTTGATAACACATTTATGGCCAGCTCAAACTTAATTTCCAGTCCTTATCCTTCACAAAATACCCCCCTCTAAATACTTCCCCTTAAATATCACTCATTCATCAGACTCGGTGTCAAATTATCATTCCACTATCACCACTCTCCGGTTTCAAACGTGGCTTTTGGATTAACTGTACATGTAGCTTATTTACTTTTCATTTCTATATATCATTTTTCCTATACTATACTACACTAGAGAATGTTATAACTGTACAATCTCCTGCTGGTTAGTTTGTGGTAAAACTGGTTTTAGAAAAGTACTGGACCAACCAAATAGTATTAGTTGGTTAAGACACCACTGTCATATCTTCTTCAAAAGGTTGATTCCCAGGTGGTCTGGTATAGAAAGGAGACAGACTGGTCTAGATGCACTGTGTTGGCTTGGCCATGGGAAAGGTGGACAAACCATCATATCTACAATTAAGGATGTCATCCTCTTTTTGACACCCAGTTTAGTGAAACGTACTGTCAACATGGGCGAAGACTGTATCTGGTTATGAGCGTTGTCCCACATGTGTTTTCCTCCAGGTTGAGATGTTGCACTCCAATAGAGATGCATTTGGACACTTTCCGAAGGGTGCTCATCACTGTTTCCCCAACCAAGTCAGTGTGAGTTTAGGTAAGATGTCGTGATATCGACTCACACTTCTGGTACTTCTTTTCATGGAAGCGGCTGCGACAGTAGAGGTAGTCACGTTCCTGTTTTAACCTTGGGTAGGTGGAACTAGTGGCGGCAGAAACTAAACAGTAAAGCCAACTTATGAGAAGTGGTATCTATCGGAAATATATTTACGGTGTATGAGAAATATTAAGTTTTCATAAATTCACAATCAACGTACAATAACTTTTTCTTTAAAAAATATAGACACTACAGATGTCAAGCAAAGCTAAAAATCGACATTACCAAAACTGTATTCAAATTTTATGTGTGTATTCTAGTGTATATATAAATAACCATAAATAAACGTATTTTCTGGTCCTTCTGTTTGTAAGTTCAAAAGTAGAATTATTTGACTTTCTTTACACAAAATATTTACCATCATAACTTATCAGAGTGTTTAACCTGTAAAGGCAGATCGCAGATATAATGACACATTTAAATGAAATAACAGTAATATCTGATTCTATGTAGTCCAAAACATCAGTTATGCTAAGGATATTGTTGAAACATGTTATTGAGAAGAGATTCAAAGAGACTATATCCACATGTTCAGATTATTTATTGATACGAATAATTGAAATCATTAATATGTTTTTGCAATAAGATTTGATCAAAACTGTAGGTGTGCTGTATAAATATAATTATAAAAAACAACAATTAAAGACTGAATTATTTAAACAGTGAACAGACAGTTTGTCTGATATATTTTCATTACAATGGTTCTTAACCAATATGAGGAATTTCTTTACATTTGTTAATTTCAATACAACTACGTACTGAAAATGCAAAGTACTAACTAATTTACATTTCATAGTATCTTTGTATAGTTTTACTGTTATTAGATAGGCTTGTTTAAAAGATTCTAACAAACAAGTTTTTAAATCTTCATAACATGTTCGATCCTACCTGATTCATTCAATACAAAATTATTATTTAACAGAAACTGATCAAGAAAACATTTCTATATTTACTGAAATATTAAAATTGTTCATGTATGATGATTTAATGCATTTTATATTTTTTAGTAGGATGCACAGGGTTCAGAATGTTATATTAAAATAATGTTGAATAACCAAATCAACATCTTGAATATAAGGTTCCCGTGGTACAGTAACAACATTTGTAATTTACTATGTAGTTGGATGTCACTAATACTTTGTCACATTTGGGAATGTATGTGATGATCATGAAAAATAATAAAGTACATGGATTGTGAAGATATGTTCACATGAAGGACTTTTCAAGATGGAGATAATCCTTAAACTTAAACAGTAACAACATTTGTAATTTAGTATGTAGTTGGATGTCACTAATACTTTGTCACATTTGGGAATGTATGTGATGATCATGAAAAATAATAATGTACATGGATTGTGAAGATATGTTCACATGAAGGACTTTTCAAGATGGAGATAATCCTTAAACTTGAATTAAGAAACAAGGCAACATACATCAACATTTTCAACAACTTCACTAACACTATATTATTGGTATACCTTCATTAACACTATATTAGTCCTGTATGACCAGATGAGTAGTCCCAATGTGAGGGTGACGGGTTCGAATCCCTGTCCCACCAAACATGCTTGTCCTTTCAGCCAAGTGACGATCAATCTCAGTCTTCATGACTAAAAGACCAGGTGAAGAGTTGGCGGCCTTTCACTGCTAAATTAAGAACGGCTAGCGGAGATAACTCTCATATGACTTTGAACAAAGTTCAAGCTACACCAAACCAATTAACACAATATCACTGATATAATTTATTATGTAAGGGATATATTCGACTTTTATTTTGATATAGTTTCGTTGAAGTGGGTGTTTAATATAAGCTACTTTATTAATACCATTTTTACGATATCAACACCAATAACAGCTTCGCTTCAGTCACAGTGACACCCATGTTGATGTCTCAGAAGTCACAGTGACACTTGTAGAGTTAACTGAAAGCGGAGCTAGTTTTACTATCTGGCATTTTGTGTGTAAATATGACGAGTTTCTGTAACGTTTATTGCATACAGGAAAACCTTCTGTTTACAGTTTTGACTGGTGATTTACATAAGGTAAAATGTTAGTAATTTGGAATGTCTATGACGAACTCCTATTTCAACCGTGCAACAATAACCACAGACTTAGCTGCCGTTCACAGAGACACAGTTATGGACATTCCAGACACAGAATACCTAGATGTTTTCTAATAGGCTGGGTGTACAGTGTCAGACTCGTTCATTTTGGTGAGGTAGTCGAAAGTAAAGAACTGGTATAAAAATTGTTAAACTGGACCCAGATGTGTTCTATATAATCACCTGTACTTACTTAACAGTATTTCATGTGTGGTGATATCTTTCTTTACCTAAAGAGAATCAGCTTGTTTGTCAGGTTGTTCGATAACGTTTACCACATTTTTTTGTGTTAGACCTATATTGTTTGCTTTTGAAATTTCTCGCAAAGCTACACAAATACTATCTGAGCTAGCCCTAATTGAGTAGTTTAAGAAACGAGGAAGGCAGCTGGTTATCATCACCTACCGCCAACTCTTGGGCTACTATTTTATCAACTAGTACTGTGATTGACTCATTTTATAACGCCACCTCGACTGAAAACGCGAGCATGCTTGTTGTGACAGGGATTCGAGTCGTTTTCTTCAGATCAATGTTTATATAGTATGGACACAGTAACAATAGAACAGAATTTTACATGAAAAATAAAAATAGCAAGTTAAAATAATGAATTTTAAGTTCTGTAAAACTTATTTCAGTTTAACAAAACTGGGAAATCAGTTCATATAATTTCTTGTATCTTGAGACTGGTTATTTCCATTAGTATATTGACATTTAGATAGTTTTCATGTTATGGTAATTATAAGAATGCATAATTGTAAACAAACGAGAATATATTATATGTTAGTCACATTACATATGTCATCTCAGGCGTTAAAGAGGCCTCTCGCCAAACACTAGCAATATAGTTAATACGTTAAAAGGTATCTGATGTATTAACCAGTCAGAGAGACCCCAGCAGTACAGCGGTATGTCTGTTTCGATATATTTCATTGTTATTGTTTGTTTTGAAGAGGGAAGGCAGGTAATCATCACCACCCACCGCCGACTATTGGCTACTCTTTTACCAAGAAATAGTGGGAATGACCATCACATTGTAACTCTCCCACAGCTGAAAGGACAACCATGTTTGGTTCGACGAAGACTCGAACCCGCATCCCTCAGATTACGAGTCGACCGCCCTTGCCACTTGGCCATGCTGGACATGTTCACGTTTCAAAAGAACATTCTTACAGGCCTTTCCTCTGATTTCTTGACTACTTCCCATGAAGTAAACTGCATTTCCGTTGGGTTTTTCAGTCATTTGTGAAAGGATGAACAAAAACGATCTGGATTAGTTGTCTTCTACTCGTTATGGTACGTCAACCTATATCCATACAGGATTTTAAAATCTTTAGTATTTCCCTATTAATTTATCTTTCTTAATTACTCAGTAGATAAATCGTTTAAAATACTAAAAACAAATATCTAGTCCAATCTATCGGTTAGTTCGTCAACTGTATTTGATAAATATCAGTTTTGGAAGATTATTCCCCCATCAGCTACCTTGAAAATACATCAGCGGTATATCTTTAATACCTTTGAAAACTGTACTTATATTCAACATCAATGGTTTTAAGCTCTTCATTGACAATAATTTCTCTTTATTAACCATTTTATGACAACTAATTCTGATGTTCTATCGACGTGGTTCGGTTTGAATTTCACGTAAAGCTAAAGGTGGGCTATCTGCGCTACCCGTCCCTAATTTTGCAGTGTAAGACTAGAGGTAAGGCAGTTAGTATCTGTGTGCTCCATTCACCCACTACATCCTCACTTAAAAATAAATAATTCGTGTAACAACACGTACTGTCAGTCGAAGTTCCAACAGTTGAGCAAAACCAACCACTCGGCCTGCTTTCTCACCGTTACAAAAGTTACTTTTTAAGTATAGTTTAATTTATATTTATTTAGTGCTTTGCACAAGTCCCTTTTTGTCCCTAAACATTATATTGTGACTTTTTATCTTTATATTCCATGGTAAAGAGTAGTCCAAGAGTTCACGGAGGATGATGTTAACTCTCTGCCTCATTTGTAGTGTATTAACTTCAAAATTAGGACCGGCTGAACATCCACAAATAAATAAACATATGGGAAGTGATAGTCACAATGGACAAGTTTTACATTATCAAGGTGACTGAACAACGTGATATTTACTCTCTGGAACACAATAGTAACAAACTGAAGAGTATCTCAATACAGCGAATCTTACTTCACATTCACAAGAACTTCAAACAGAACTCTCCAGTAAAAACGACTGTCTTTTGTGGCAAATAAACTATATTGTTTGCTGTACTTGTTAAGACAAAATAAATATAAAAATAAGAATTTAAAATATGTAAATATGGATTGTAAACAAAACAAGGAAACCGGATTGGAGATACTGTAAACATTATTTACTGAAACTAGAAACCCTTAATTTGGTTCCACGTTTTTACCTTTAATTATATTTGGTGTTTTCAAAATGAACTTCTTTCCTAATTCTTTTATGGCGCCTATTTGCAGATTTTTTAAATTCTCAGTTTTCACTTATCTTATTTTTTGGCTTATTTTGTATACTAGATTATGAGCAAAGGATTACTGGGTAGGGTAACAAACTTTATACATTGTGATGATAATAAACATAACTAATACCTAGTTGATACGGTTCGTGATGATTTACTGTACTATTGACTATTTGATCGCATTTGTTTGAAAAATAAAATATTAAACTGCAGATGGAGATTTGTTTGAGAATATAGTGAGCATTAATAGCTACCGTGTAACGACATTATGCATGTATAATAAAGTAAAACTATATACAAGACACAACTTCCACTACTTGAGTATAACATTTTACAAGTACAACAGCAGTATTTCAAATAAAACATGTAAGACTAAAATGTCACTGTAAATATTTCTTCGTGTATTTTAAAGTAATTATTCTACCATGTGTGTAATAAAATTTGATATTATGTGTATTGATTTATTTACTACTTCTCTTCATATATAATATAGGGGCTGGCTACTTAAAAACACCGTTTGTTTAGAATTAAACACAAAATTACATGGGCACCACGGGTATCGAAACTCGGTTTCTAGCGTTATAAATTCGTAGATGTATCACTGTGCCATTAGAGGTGACCGAGTGTATAATGTCGAAAGCATTTCAGTATCTATATGTTACATATAAATATATTTATCTGTTATGGGCTGATAATTCTTCTTTCACCTTATATTTAACATCTTTAAATGGGTCGTTTTGTACTGCTTTTATTTTTACATATTTTTATATGTGTATAGTCTTAGTAATAAACAACAAAGGGTTTAAAGTGTTTTAACTGACTTGAATATTTACTATTTAAGGTGTCTTTCGTCGTCACATTCTATACGGTTTTGTTGTGATCCATTTTATGAAACACTACTGTGGTTCATGATAAAATTTGTTTATTATGGTTTTGTTGGCTCTCTTTATTTATACTGGTTTCTATTTCTCAATATAAAATTAAAAAATCTCCCATTATGCACCATATCTTCATTGTCACTCAAATCAGAAATCAGTACAATATAAAAATACAATACTAGAAACATTGCTTTACGTGTATCATTTATGCAGCTGACCAACTGTAGTACAATTAGAAGTAATGTATTGCTGTATTTTCTTTCCGTCCGTAGCTTCCTGGTTTATCGACACATACTTAATTATTCTGTTATTCTCTGTGAAGAAGACACTATATGTATTATTTTTACACTGTTCTGTCTGAAAAATTACAGAATTTTATTAAAGTTTCATTTTTCAAATGAATTTAAGATTGTATATGTTTTAGTATGTGTGTTACTAATATAAAGTCTTGTCCTCTCGTTGGAATAAACCTTCTTGGTGTGGTAATTTTATTTTTATGTAACATTATCTGTCGTACGTTATGCAGGTGCTCTACAAACTTCACCCCTACATCACTTACTGGTAAGGTTGGTATCGAACCCTGGATACCCTCTACAATGGTCAAGTGGTTTACCTACTGAGCTAATGTACTGGATATTCGATAACTAAGTACAAAGTCATTGGACAGTTTCCTACTCAATGTTATGTATCTATAAATTGTATTAAAGTTGTCTTCTACTCGCTATGGTACGTCAACCTATATCCATACAGGATTTTAAAATATTTAGTGATTCTGCTATTAATTTATCTTTCTTAATTACTTAGTAGATAAATCGTTTAAAATACTAAAAACAAATATCTAGTCCAATCTATCGGTTAGTTCGTCAACTGTATTTGATAAATATCAGTTTTGGAAGATTATTCACCCATCAGCTACCTTGAAAATACATCAGCGGTATATCTTTAATACCTTTGAAATCCCAACTGTACTTATATTTAACATCAATGGTTTTAAGCTCTTCAATAACAATAATTTATCTTTATTAACCATTTTATGATAACTAATTCTGCTGTTCTATCGACGTGGTTCGGTTTGAATTTCACGTAAAGCTAAAGGTGGGCTATCTGCGCTACCCGTCCCTAATTTAGCAGTATAAGACTAGAGGGAAGGCAGTTAGTCTCGAGTTAGTATCTGTGTGCTCCATTCACCCACTACATCCTCACTTACAAATAAATAAGTCGTGTAACAGCACGTACTGTCAGACGAAGTTCCAACAGCTAAGTTAAACCAACCACTTGGCCTGCCTCCTCACCGTTACGTGATTGATGAAGTCTTGGAGGATATTTTTGGAGTAACTGACAACAGGTTGGTTAAAATAAAGAAAGAAATTGAGGTAGAGAAGTTAGTTTAATGTTCTATAGGTAGGGTAAGTAGAAAATCAAATTGAATAAGTAACTGTGGCTACTGCTGACATATACACTACTTCTACCAGAAGGGCTGATGATATGTGGAAGCTGTGTCAGATCCACCCACTCAAGTAGGTTCGTAAGGCACTAGACACTACTACTACCAGAAGGGCTGATAATATGTGGAAGCTGTGTCAGATCCACCCACTCAAGTTGGTTCGTAAGGTACTAGACACTACTACTATCAGAAGGGATGATGATAATGTGGAAGCTGTGCCAGATACACCCACTCAAGTAGGTTCGTAAGGCACTAGACACTACTTCTACCAGAAGGGCTGATGATATGTGGAAGCTGTGTCAGATCCACCCACTCAAGTAGGTTCGTAAGGCACTAGACACTACTACTACCAGAAGGGCTGATAATATGTGGAAGCTGTGTCAGATTCACCCACTCAAGTCGGTTCGTAAGGTACTAGACACTACTACTATCAGAAGGGATGATGATAATGTGGAAGCTGTGCCAGATACACTCACTCAAATAGGTTCGTAAGGCACTAGACACTACTACTACCAGAAGAGCTGATGATAATGTGGAATCTGTGTCAGATACACCTACTCAAGTTCGTAAGGCACTACACACCACTACTACCAGAAGGGATGATGATAATGTAGGAGCTGTGCCATATACACTCATTCAAGTAGGTTCGTAAGGCGATACACACTACAACTACTAGAAGGACTGATGATAATGTGGAAGCTGTGTCAGATCCACTTACTCAAGTAGGTTCGTAAGGCACTAGACACTACTACTACCAGAAGGACTGATGATAATGTGGAATCTGTGTCAGATACACCTACTCAAGTTCGTAAGGCACTACACACCACTACTACCAGAAGGGATGATGATAATGTAGGAGCTGTGCCATATACACTCATTCAAGTAGGTTTGTAAGGCGATACACACTACAACTACTAGAAGGACTGATGATAATGTGGAAGCTGTGTCAGATCCACTTACTCAAGTAGGTTCGTAAGGCACTAGACACTACTTCTACCAGAAGGGCTGATGATATGTGGAAGCTGTGTCAGATCCACCCACTCAAGTAGGTTCGTAAGGCACTAGACACTACTACTACCAGAAGGGCTGATAATATGTGGAAGCTGTGTCAGATCCACCCACTCAAGTTGGTTCGTAAGGTACTAGACACTACTACTATCAGAAGGGATGATGATAATGTGGAAGCTGTGCCAGATACACCCACTCAAGTAGGTTCGTAAGGCACTAGACACTACTTCTACCAGAAGGGCTGATGATATGTGGAAGCTGTGTCAGATCCACCCACTCAAGTAGGTTCGTAAGGCACTAGACACTACTACTACCAGAAGGGCTGATAATATGTGGAAGCTGTGTCAGATTCACCCACTCAAGTCGGTTCGTAAGGTACTAGACACTACTACTATCAGAAGGGATGATGATAATGTGGAAGCTGTGCCAGATACACTCACTCAAATAGGTTCGTAAGGCACTAGACACTACTACTACCAGAAGAGCTGATGATAATGTGGAATCTGTGTCAGATACACCTACTCAAGTTCGTAAGGCACTACACACCACTACTACCAGAAGGGATGATGATAATGTAGGAGCTGTGCCATATACACTCATTCAAGTAGGTTCGTAAGGCGATACACACTACAACTACTAGAAGGACTGATGATAATGTGGAAGCTGTGTCAGATCCACTTACTCAAGTAGGTTCGTAAGGCACTAGACACTACTACTACCAGAAGGACTGATGATAATGTGGAAGCTGTGTCAGATCCGCTTACTCAAATAGGTTCGTAGGGCGCTACACACTACAACTACTAGAAGGACTGATGATAATGTGGAAGCTGTGTCAGATCCACTTACTCAAATAGGTTCGTGAGGCACTAGACACTACTACTACCAGAAAGGCTGATGATAATGTGGAAGCTGTTTCAGATACACCCACTCAGGTAGGTTTGTAAGGCAGTAGACACCATTACTGCTAGAAGGGCTGATGATCATGTGGCAGCTGTGAAGGTTCCACCCACTCAAGTAGGTTCGTAAGGCACGACACACTTAACGGACATAATTCCTTTTTTTCACTGTAAGCTCGACGAGGATGTCGAAAGTTTTGTAGATGCATTAAATGAAGCTGTTAGAATATCAGGTTAGACTGATGCACAGAAATCAGACATTTTGAGACTAAGAACAGCAGGAAAAGCAAAACGTTTCATTGAGGCATTGTGTGAACCTGTAGATTTTCAGTTTTTAATACGTATGTTAACAAAGGAATATGGTAAACGAGAAACGCCAAGCACAATCATGGCGTAATTACGAAATATGAATTAAGAAAAAAGCGAGTCTGTTCGAGTGTTTGGACCTAAGCTGCAAGAGCAAGGTAATTGATTACGTAGAACTTAGATTATATGATGATCCAAGATACACTAAAGTCTGAGTATGAGCGAAGGTCGCTTAGCGATAGAGCTCGGAGTGATGTTAATGAATCCAATACCCCACGAGCAACCTTATTAGATTTAATCGAGAAAACAAGAGAGCAACAGATATACAAACACAAGCAGTCTGTAATAAGTATGATAAGTAAGAGTATGAATGAAACAGTAAACTGGCGAAACGGACAAAATAAGTGCAAGGACTTGCAGTGTTTTAAGTGTGGTAAGGTTGGCCACATAGCAAAAAATTGTTTTACAAAACAAACTGAGTCTGAAAGTTGTTTAACTGTTGTATTTTAGTAAGGATCTTACAGCAAGGGTTAATTCAGAAGTATAAGATCTTAGTTAGACGACATCTTGTTGAGATAGAAGATTTGTTATTAGGATTAAAGGATATTAAAGATAACGTTTAGATTTCAGATTTGACTCAACAGAAACGTGGTTTAATACAGGCAGGTGGAAATGTCCTGAAAGTTTTGTTCTGAACCACAACCACAGATGATTTACGTGAATTAAACAAGAAAGTAGAACATCAGAGACAAGTATCCAGAGAAATGATTCATTTAATAGGGGAACAGATGACTATAATGAATTCATTAAACCAGACACTTGAATTACATGAACAGGAAATTAAAAGCGTGTCTGGATAGAGCATTAGTAAACATTACTAACAGTTTGATACATACTAGAATAAGACAGACTGAGCTTCATAAGGCAGGAATTGTAATGTTAGTTTTCAATTCTAGAATTCATAATTTCAGTTGAAAATAGTGGGACTGAGTTAGCTAAGTCAGTACAAGCATTGTGTGTAACTGCATACAGAAAGTTGAGTTCATACTTTATAGCTCCAAGTAGATTATAAAAAGTATTAGACGATATTGAAAGTGAGTTACCTCCGTACTTACAATTTGTAATTCCTACACGTAGTAAAGAGATTTACATGTATTATAGATAGACTGATGTAAAAAACAGCCGCAGTAAAGTATTCGTAAAGAATGTTTATAGAGATATCTTTAAAAGCAAACGATAGAATGTTTAAATTATATAAAATTATACCCTAACCATTAGCATTAAGCCATTCATTAGCTCTAACTGTAGAAAATAACAACCAATATCTTGCAGTGTCAAGTAATCAACGTACTTATGTGGAAATAACAGAAGAAGATATGCTAAACTGTGTAGAAGGACCCATAAAAATATGTGACCCAACTTCAGTAATTTTTTCAGTACCCATTATGACTTGAAGTTATGCAATATTAACAAGACTTTCCAAGGGTGGAGGTCCATTTTGGGCTGTGCTTTAGCCACTTTACCTGAACTGAGTCATTGTGTGCGGCTCTTAACATTTTTATAATATATCCATTTTTTCATCTCCAGTCAGTAACCTGTCCAAAAAATGTGAGTTGCGTTCACAAGAATGCAGAGAAGTGCAAATGTCCATTCATGTTCTAAGGTTGGCTTCCAAGTTGTTGCAGATGACAGTGAACTGTTGAATTAAGCTTCTGTGCAAGTTCTTCAAATGCTACAGCACAGTCTTTATCAAGTGCATCCAGCAGCAAGTCATCATTAAACTTAAACTGTAGTCACCTGATATAAACCTCTGAAACTACGTTCAACGTTTACTTTCATTGAGGGACTCCGCACCATAAACACTTTGAATGTTTTTGTGGTTTCTGCTGCACTACTGCCTTTTTTAAACTCATAAATCATAACAAACCTAATGTGCTCCTCAGACACATCCATCTTCGTAAGGGTTTATTTTATTAATGATCTGAAACAGTAGCGTTGGGTTAGTTTCTTTTATTTGTCTGAACATTTTCATACACGTTCTACTACATATTTTAGTAATTAAAACCTTCTACAAAGACAGAAATATTGATGCACTTTCTGTATTGAAATTTCGAGCATCACTTATGAGATGACTTGATAAATTATGAACAATTTTATTTAGTTCATAACGAATAATATACGATATCTAAATCATGTAGGATTACTTTAAAACAAACATTAAGCTGACTGTGTACAAGATAAAGAATTCTTCCGTTAGATAAAAAAAGAGTCCATTGTGAACAAAATCAAACAAATAATTATTAAAACGATACAAAACACTGCTGTTCTGTATAGCGAAACAATCATTAAGAAACTCTTACTTTACTTGACTTAACATATATAAATATATGGACACATAACTTGTCAGTTGATTTGTTATCACGAGATACTGATATATATACATATATATGGATTTGGTATTTAGTTGAAACTTCAAAGTATGAACAAGTGTGATGTAGTGTGTGGTTCAGTTCTTTGTTTATTCAATAAAATGTATTCCTGAAGTTCATATGTATATCATTAAATATAATTTAATGCGAAATTTATGTTGTTGCTATAGATTTAAGTATTAGTGCACAGTTGGTACAATGTGTACAAGAAGGTTGACATAGATACTTGTAATATTTTCTATAAAATGTGTCTACTCTGAGTGCATGTTTACAAAATCTTAGACATTTTGTGCTAGTTCAAACATTTGAGAACCAGTTTGAATCAAGTGACAAAGAAACTTAATAAGATTTTTCATCTTATTTGCATCATGGCACATTTCAGGCTAAATTTGTTTCAAAAGTTGTTACATTTTCCTCCTTAGACCTTTACTCTTTTGCTCTGCCAAAGCCTCCATTACTTGGGAAATGTGTAGCTCACAGTAAAGGTTTTCCAAAATTATAATCAAGAGTGGCGATCGCTCTATTGTCCTGATCTGTTTCAGTTTGTTTGTTTGATTTGTTTGTGTATTTTTTAATTTTAATCCTCTTGTATGTTTGTATGAAAAACAAAATAAATCGTTTATACCTTCCCAGTGTATGCTAACTTCTGGAAGAATATGCAACATGTGATGATATTCTAAATTTATATATATTATTGTTAAAGTTTCCGATAAAAAGTACAACTGTTATTAATTAATCGTAATTATGAGTGACAGAAAAACTAAAAGTACTTTATGATTTCTTTATCTCACGTTACCATTTCATCAATCTCGCTGTTTTTTTGGCAAGAATATCTGACCTGAGCGCCTCTAATTATGTTCAGGATTTCTCAAGTCCTGTTATATATGTCGTAGAAACGCTTAGTGTAAAAGACCCTGTATTAGCATTCATATTTTCATTTACTATCTAACTGTCCTTGCGTTAATTTTGTTTTTACTGAATATATGTATGAATGTTGTAAATGTATCGAATTTAATGAATTAATTAATCAAATGTTTAATCCGTGAACTGTAAAACACATATTTTAAAGTGTTGTCATGTAGCAACAAACTGACCCACAATAATAAAAGGCCCAGGCTTTAGGTTTATGTGTGACCCCCCCATAACTGGGAAAGAAACGAACCTAGAAACTTAAAATTTTGCACACATACTACATGAGGGTATTATTACTTATCCACGTGTGTGCACATCTTTTTAATAAGAAATATAGTGAGAAACTACAAAGTAAAGAAGAGTAACCACCACAACACCAAGAAAAAAGAACCTAGACACCGAGATGTTGTACCCACACTGAGGTGTGCACCTAGGTATTACTTATTCACGTGTGTACACATCTTTTTAATAAGAAATATAGTGAGAAACTACAAAGTAAAGAAGAGTAACCACCACAACACCAAGAAAAAAGAACCTAGACACCGAGAGATGTTGTACCCACACTGAGATGTGCACCTAGGTATTACTTATCCACGTGTGTACACATCTTTTTAATAAGAAATATAGTGAGAAACTACAAAGTAAAGAAGAGTAACCACCACAACACCAAGGAAAAGAACCTAAACGCCGAGATGTTGTACAAACACTGAAGGTGTGCACCTAGATATTACTTATCCACGTGTGTACACATCTTTTTAATACGAAATATAGTGAGAAACTACAAAGTAAAGAAGAGTAACCACCATAACACCAAGAATAAAAAACCTAGACACCGAGATGTTGTACCCACACTGAAGGTGTGCACCTAGGTATTACTTATCTTCGTGCGTGTGCAAATGTCTGACAAAATATTTTTATTATGCAAATTAGCGAAAACCACATAGAAAGAAATGTCAGCGTCATAGTTAATCAACAGTATTATAAGACTGTTTATAGTAAATGGCATCATTTAGTTTTGAACTTCGGCTTAACGTTGATCTAAAATTACAAGAATTTGTTTTCAAGACTAAAATATGTGTTTATAATAAAAGTCATATATAGAATCATTTTAAGCAAGAGATGGCGCTAACGTAGCAGTTCGGATGAAAATACATAAACTGTTTTAGCTCATTTATGATCGAGATTTAAATACGTAAGAGAGTGTAAACCAGAGTCTATAGGTTCAACATTAAGGACATCTATACACCGATATTCCTTTTGTAACTTTGTGAGAATTTCCAAACAAAGAAACAAAATAATATTTAGAGATAAAAAACGTCAAACTTTTTCCAGTAGTAACACCTGGAGAGAACTTTTAACAACATACAGTTTTGTGTTTCTGGTACAAGGCATGGTTTTTGTACTAAAAATTAACAAAAATTAATATATCTTTAGAAAGTTCACTTGCCTTCTAGTGACACCAAGATATGACTGCGAATTTCCAACGCTAGAATCCGGATTTAGATACATGTGGTGGGCATAACAGAGATAATCCATAATGTAGCTTAGTGCTTGACTACAAATAAAGAAGAACTAGAATTGTTTTTATATGAGACATAAATATATTTCCCGAAAAACATAATAAAAATCACGTGATCCTTTTCTGGTCTTTTTGTTAGTCAAACACCATCAAATGTTACAAAATATTTGAAAAGAAAGTTGTCAGATGTGGTTGAAGTACACGCTGTTCACCTACACACAAGTAATTAACATATTTAAAATATGACATCTTGCTTGATGTTTATTTGTTGAATTTCTCAAAAAAAGCTATATCGATGCCATTTGCGCTAAATCTGAGAAAACAAACTATAATGGAGGCAGATAGTTCACAATACCACCCTATTCCATTTCTTTTCAGACTAAATAGTAGGATTTCACCTTCACTGTTGTAATAAAAACATGTGTCCAGTGTGTGGAGCACAGCTGGTCTGGACGATGACGAAATGAATACCACAAAACATTCGTTCCAGACATCGTCATCATAACCACCATGGGTCACTTTGTTACTTACAGCAAGGTTAATTCATTATTTTGTTCCTTATGAAAGTAAGGTAACATTAAAACGACTGTCATAAATCATTTTAAACACTGCCTTATGTTGAACATCATTTTAATCACTTTCTATAAAAAACAAACAAAAAACATCTTTCACTCTCACCACTGGTGGCTCAGTAGTAAGTATTCAGTCTCATGACATTAAAAAACCAGGTTTCGATGATCATGGGATGTAAAATACAACTAGCCATTCTGTAACTTTCGTAACAATCAAATAAATCCAATTATCACATACCAGTATTAGTCATATTATATCTTTTAATAATGCACTTTATTGATGAGCTCTGGACTGAGTGAAACGCGTCGTGTTCAATAGATACGACCGAATTAGTATGATTTGAATACTCTTATTATGTATCCTTCTAATTGTTGAAACTTTCCACAGGACTGGCTATGGAATATAGTATTATAAGTGTGGTAGGTTTAACGTTCATGTCTGATGACAAGTACATTAATTATAATCATGCTTCGCCAACATGATCCATAAATTAATTCACTCGTGATTTATGATTGACGTTTACAATCAACAAGAAATTGAATAAACTGTCACCACACGTAAAACCATCGCTTACATTCAGATTAATACAATTTTAACTCCTTGATATTTTCACTGTAAAGTTTCACCGTGGATTATTTTCATACCAAGTAACGCTTTCTGTTAAAATTTTACAGAGGACAATTTAAAGTTACTCATTCTAGTTTGTATGGTGGATTTAGTATGTGGAAACATTACAGGAGCTCACCTACTACATAGAGATGGTAATTTCAAAATTGTGGCTGCTATCAGGAGAAACGGTATATGTGTTATAATTAAACTGGCTATATTAATGACAATATCCGGGGAAAATCCAGGTAATATCGCCACACAATACCTCAGGTTGTGCCCACCACCTGTGGGCAAACACAGGCTTTCAGCGTTTTAAGCCTTTAGACTTTCGACTGAACCAGTGGAGGATACATGGTTTATTAATTTTCTGTATGCAAATGATGAAGGGCTTTACAAAACGTGTATGAATAAATAAACACCCATTAACACTCAACGCATGTTTATATGTGTATCAAAATTATTATTCTTGGGTTTACATACATAATAAGATTGAAACTATGTCAATTTTCATTCTATACAATTTTGTATGAAATATACGATATATATTTTCGATATGTAATATGTCTGCTTATTCTTGAAATATAAACAAAGGTAAACTTATTTCTCGGGTAAATATTTGAAAATAATGAAGATGTGTTTTTTGTACAATAACTGATTCTCTGTATATATTTTGTTTTTGTATTTTGGTTTTTCCGTATTTACAAATCTAGTTTCAGGACGAGAATACTTAACAGAGATATTTAACACTGTTTACTGAAATTTACTTTTCGTTGTTCCTTTTGACGATGTTTGATTCACAGAATATACTTGTTATTATTTATCATTTATAAACGTTGTTGATGTCTCTTCTCGTCACGATCATAAGTTAAGTAGAACATCTACACTTCATCTTCTGATGAAACATAATTATACAATCTCATGACGGTTCATGAAGATGTGTTTTTGTTTCTAATTTTCTGTAAAGCTGCTCTCGTGAGCTGTCTATGGTATCCGTCTCTAATTTAGCAGCTACAGACTATAGTAAACACAACTAGTTAACATCACCATCAGGGGGTGACGATGTTCTGTAGAAAGTAGTGTTACTCTCTGTTTGAAATGCAGTAGTAAATTATACAGTCTTTCTAAATTCGAATAAAAGTTTATTTCTTATTCACAGAATCTCTCTGGAATAAGAAACCTTACAGCTCCATGCCATTGGTTGAATATTATTCATCGTATTATCTTCATCTCTTGTCCGATTTGATGAAAATCTTCAGCTTACTCAACACAGTATTCGTTTCTTTATACGTTCAGAAAACTGCAGCCTCAAGTTATGGATCTGGATGTTTCTTTGTACATCTTGTGGAACATCAGATGTTGTCAGTTCAAATTTGTTCAAGAAAAGAAATCCAGTTAGGACTGCGATAAATAACAGATCTTTTTTCTCCGGAAGGGATCAATATTACACTTTCAACCTTACTTGTGTCTAATATTTATCTGGGACGAAGTCTGGCAGCAATACCTTGTCATCCAAAATGCTTTACTCAACGTTCAGAACATCATAGAGTAGACACCACAAAAAATATCATGTTTACAAAACCAGGTGTTGTCACGGACAACTACTCAATGTTCCTTTGTATCTTCGCTTAATATCTCATCTCAATAACAGTAATATGAACAGATTATCACCGGAAGGATAGAAAAACAACACAGAAAAATAAATAGTCGATCTAATACTGATGTTTACC